>NC_069499.1:582361807-582514307 GCF_027579735.1 Bombina bombina
ACCTTTAAGAGTACTGACATTCCATAATGGAGGTATTACTTTACCCCTGCTTCACTCAGAATCTTGGAGCAATTATCCTGAAGTCTTCCATGAGTGAAGATGAAAGAGGGGTACTGGGTCTCAAGTAAGATCTGTGTTCCTAATAAATAATAAGATATAAAATAATAAAATCTTTCTTGCAGAACACACTTTATCAACCACTCTCTTCAGAGGCCAGGAATAAACTGGGTGGGGAGAGGAGGTGGGAGGGATTAAAGCTCTTGTGAGGGTTCTTGACCGTTTCCTAGTGGCAAGAAATATCACCCCATATTATGTACTCTTCTCATCTTATAAAAGAAATGATTGTATTTTGTGCAACATTTAAACATAAAATATGTAACTACTGATTATTTAATTTAAAAATCACTGATTGCTTGTTAGTCCAGGGGTATTGATTATTATGAGATTGATATACTTATCTAATCTGCTGCTGCAGCACCACTTCACCAACTTGCTTCCGGACGTCCTGATCTTGCAATGATCATTTTTGGATTTTAGAATAAGTATGGATTTTGGAATTCCGGATTTCAGAATATGTACCTCTATACAGATTATTTAAATTGAAAAGAGTATTAATTTACAAGACCAATAAGGTTGTATCTTATCATAAGTTTCATAGAAGAACATCATACTTATTTACTTGTTGGCAAGAGAAACAAAAATATTGTAAGGCACAAAAAAACATAATTTATACTTACCTGATAAATTCATTTATTTTATGGAGGTGAGAGTCTATGATCCATTACTCATGGGAATTACCATTCTCTACCAATAGGAGAAGGCATAGAGTCCCAAACCCAAAGAGCTCTATAAAACCCCTCACACACCTTAGTCTCATATATAACCAAGCAAGTGAGGTAAGAAAAAGGAATAAGAGCCATAAAAGAGGCAGGGGAAAAAGATGTGCTGAAGAAAAATAATAACCCCAGAAAAAACACAAGGGTGGGGTATTGTGGACTTTCACCACCATGTGGTAAATGAATTTATCATGTAAGTATAAATTATGTTTTCTTTCATAAAGGTGGTGAGTCCACGATCCATTACTCATGGTAACTAATGTCCACGAGTAATAACAGAAAGGGAATAATAACTCTGAGAAATTAAATTCACAAGCTCAAATAAATATTTTCTTTTTTTAATTATATATACAGTATCTCACAAAAGTGAGTACACCCCTCACATTTTTGTAAATATTGTATTATATCTTTTCATGTGACAACACTGAAGAAATGACACTTTGCTACAGTGTAGTGGGTGTACAGCCTGTATAACAGTGTAAATTTGCTGTTCCCTCAAAATAACTCAACACACAGCCATTAATGTCTAAACCGTTGGCAACAAAAGTGAGTACACCCCTAAGTGGAAATGTCTAAATTGGGCCCAAAGTGTCAATATTTTGTGTGGCCACCATTATTTTCCAGCACTGCCTTAACCCTCTTGGGCATGGAGTTCACCAGAGCTTCACATGTTGCCACTGGAGTCCTCTTCCACTCCTCCATGATGACATCATGGAGCAGGTGGATGTTAGAGACCTTGCGCTCCCCCACCTTCCGTTTGAGGATGCCCCACAGATGCTCAATAGGGTTTAGGTCTGGAGACATGCTTGGCCAGTCCATCACCTTTACTCTCAGCTTCTTTAGCAAGGCAGTGATCGTCTTGGAGGTGTGTTTGGGGTTGTTATCATGTTGGAATACTGCCCTGAGGCCCAGTCTCCGAAGGGTGGGGATCATGCTCTGCTTCAGTACGTCACAGTACATGTTGGCATTCATGGTTCCCTCAATGAACTGTAGTTCTTCAGTGCCGGCAGCACTTATGCAGGCCCAGACCATGACACTCCCACCACCATGCTTGACTGTAGGCAAGACACACTTGTCTTTGTACTCCTCACCTGGTTGCCACCACACACGCTGACACGATGACATCATCATTCTGGGACTGCAACTTGTCTCTCTCTGATGATGTTCTCCTGTTTGACCATAAGAGGGAGCCTGGAGTAGTGAACAGCATTACACACTCTGCTACAAGCAAGAAGAGAAGACAGGTTAATCTAATATGGAAGCCAAGATAAAAAGCAGCACATAACTATAAATGTTAGGGAGAAACCCTGACAGGAACACAATTATATTTGGTTACTGCTAATAGCAGATTACCTTATTATATGAGCCGCATCTGAACGCTTTCTCTGCCAGACTCCTCTTTGTATTAGCGCTACACTGTTCCTGCGTCTCCCCGAATCTGCTCTCACACCCTCCTTGGAAGGCGTGCTCCAAAGTTTTAAAACCACTGATCTAGATAATAGAGGACACAGGCAGAACCTTTGCCTGCCAGGAATACACAAAGGGTTGCTACTTTAACAACTGCATGCTTATTTGAAGGACTTTTTGTTTCAAATCTTGGGGACTGACAGCCGAGATATCCACTATACAGCTATAATTTTATATATTTTTGAGCTCAGGAGGAGACGTACTCTGTAACTGAGTATTCTCCCCCTCTCTCTCCTTTGAGTTTGTGCTTACGCTCAGTTTCTCTTATTGTTGTGATACGTTGATTTTGTGTTTTTTGTTTTGTGCATTTCAGATGCCTAGCCCCTGGTGAAATGGATCAGGATTTTCTTCTGGCTTCTACTCTCTAGTTTTATCTATTTTCTGCTCTCCTTACTCCTAAACCAGGTGACAAAGGGGACTTGACTTCTTCAGTACCCAAAGGCAATCGTGTAGCCTGATACTCCACTTCCCTTGTAGCAGACAGGTAAGGTAGACGCACTTGTTCTTGCCGCAGTAATTTCTCTACACAACCATAGATGGCAAATTACATAGGTCCCCGTTGTCCAAGCCTGTCATGGCATTATGTCTCAAGATAGTTTCTCAAAAAAAAAAAGGGGCTAAACATGCCCACAAATCGTTCCCTTGCCATGAAATTGTTCTAGAAAAGTTTGGGTGACATAATATTGGTGCAAGAGACATCTTTTAAAATATCAGCTGAACCCAGATTCCCCACCAAAATGTTTCCTACCAGTTTTTTCAGCTCACATGCCTCTAAAAAAATGGTGTCAGCATGAATGTTCATAATAAAATACCATTTCAACTTGAGCACAAATATTTAGACAATGAAGGCAGGTATATCATCTTGGTTGGTATCCTTTATAAAAGACCTGTAACAACAGCACACCTATGCACCCTGAATGCTGGTCAGGCATCCTTTTTAACCCCTAAAGGGCCGGGAATTTCAGAGAAAATCTTGCCCAAAAGACCAGAGCATTTTTAGCATTTTTGCTACCACTTAAACAGAAATACAGCCTTGTTTTTATATTTACCTATCAAAACTATATACAGTATATATATATTTAGTAGACAACCCAAGGTATTGATCTAGGCCCATTTTGGTATATTCAATACCACAGTTTCACCACATAATCTAATCATATTAAAAAATGTGATTATTAGACTTTGGGGTTCTCACTGATATTATTTAAATTTTGTGTACGTAGTAATAACACAAATGGTTGTAAACGCTTCTCTGGGATCCCCTTTGTTCAGAAATAACAGACACACATGAGTTTGCCATTGCTTTTTGGTAATTAGAAGGCCGCTAATTCCAGCTGTGCACCACACTTCTGAAATTCCCAGCAGTGAAAGGGTTAATCAGGTAGCTTGTAAGGGTAAGTTTAGCAGTAGTGTAGAGATTACCCTCCTAGCTGACATCTCCCATCCCCTGATCCCTCCAAAAACAGCTCCCTTCCTACCATCATCCCCCCCAGTGGTCACCACCATCTTAGCTACTGGCAGACAGTCTGCCAATATGATTTTTTTGGGATTAATTTAGTTTTTCTGCAGTGTAGGATCCCCACTTACCCTCCAAACTCCCTGATCATTCCCAATCAGCTCTCTAACCCTCCCCCTCTTTAACTAGTGTCCGCCAAGTGGCGCTCTGAAAACCTTTAATTTGGCTAATGGTAAAATCCATTCTCCATACCTTTTTCATACTGAACAAAAAAATACCCTAACACTTTGAGAATACTTCTCTTCTATAAATAACCAAATTACAATCTGGGAAGCCCATAAGGCAGTGCTTAGGGGTGCATTAATAAAACAAAGAGTGCTTCTTTAAAAGAAGCGGTCCTCTGAATTTATGCAGTTTACATCAATTAGACCATCAAGCTAAACCTTCAGATCTAGCTTTAGCAAATTCATTGGAATTAGCTAGAGCTAAACTAAACTCTTGGCTCCAGCAGGACACTTTCAGAAATGCCCTCTTTCTTTCTGTTAGCTAGGACCCTTAAGCAAAAACAATTATGCAACATATATCCCGAAGCTTCTTTACCTGCCTAATGTGGAGCTATACGAGATTGCTGACATAGCACAAGCATATGGGGACTTTTAAGAAATTCTTTATCAAATTTCCCTCTCTGATAATGCTGTAATGAAGGAATATATTAGCGAAGATGACATCCTAAACCCTCCCTAAAGAAAAGACTAATTGGAGGAACCTATAACTCTTCAAGAAATCATTAAAGCAATATAGAGCTTATCATCCAGAGAGAGTTTAGGCCCGAATGTCTTTACCAATAAATATGATAAAACTTTCAAAGAAATACAACTTGCAACTTTTCAGGTAATTGTTTGAGACCTTTCATTTACTCGGCCCATGTTGGAAGCTATTATTACGGTCTTACACAAACCGGGCAAACCCCCTATACAGTGCCGGATTGGCTTGTCGGGAGTTTTCCAGGTGGGCTGGTGGCTTCTGGTGCCAGAGGGCCGTTTTTATGGTACGGTGAGATGGGAGGGTACTCTGCAGCAGGCCCAGAGGACTTTGGAGCAGGTATGGCTGATGGGCGGCTGACCAGGGGTGTGTGTTGGGGCCAGTCTTCCTGTGACGGGTGGCAGACCAGGGGTGTGTGTGCTGGGGCAAGTCTCCCTCTGGAGCAGGTATGGGTGATGGGTGGCAGGCCAGACCAGGGGTGTGTGCTGGGGCTGGTCCTCAAATGTTTCAAGGGCCAGTCTGATGTCCCAGTCCGGACCTGCCCCTATAATTCCAGGAAATTATAGACTGATTTTCCTACTCAACATGGAGTTCTCCATGATTTAGTGCACATGGATCAAGTGTCCTTTGTCCCTGGATGCGAGCCCAGGGACAACACAATTTGACACCTTCAGCTAAAGGCGTAAATTGAGAGGACTGGTCCTAAGACTATATTTGTGACTACTGAAAACTACTGTTTAATAGGCATTTAATAATAGTCACAAAAAAGTCATACAGACAAAATTTGCAGCCTACGCCTTTCGTGCCATAAAAAGGCACATAGTTTGCAATTTTTGTCTCTATGACTTTTTTGTGACTGAACTGTTAAATAGCCTAGAAACATTAGGATTTTTTTGAAAGCATCTATCTCAACTTTTTTAATTTAGTTTTAAATATTCTGGGAGTCATCGGGAGGCTCCCATATCAGTCTGATGACATCAGCATTCCAATCGGAGCACACAATGAGAATTACAGCTTCGCACCACATTAATTCTAACTAACAAAGAATACAAGCCATTGGATTGAGCTATATGTTGTTACAGTACACATCACAGCATTTAGACACAGACACTTGACGGTGGTGAGTCCTTTCTCGATCATTTGGTGATACTTGGTGCATGTGTACTTAAGTATAAGGTATTGACACTCTATAGAGGTGCGCTACAGGTCAAAAAGGAAAAAGGATCCAAACACGATGGTAGATTTATAGGCAGCTCTCCCAATAAACAAGATGTCAGATGAAGAAGTCCTAAAGCAGGGAACAAGAAGGCGCCAATAGGGTAATATCGTCAGGTTGGGACATACAATGAAAGGTTAACAAGTTGGTACTCACAAACGGATCGGCACTTAAAAATGCCCAAAATCGCAAGCCGGGACCTCACAGTCGCCCGGCAGACAACACACAGCAATGGCCACCAGCCGGTCACGTGAATCCTTCCACCAATCCGGAGCAAACCTGCGCCAACGCCTTCCTATGGGATATCCAATCGCCACAGATGCTGAAGGGGGTGTGTGGATATAGTGCGCCCTGTTGTGGCCCAAGTCCTCGCTCGTTTCAAGAGCTAATTGTATGTGCGTGACAGTCCAAAATAAAGGGAGATCAACTCCAGCAGGGGTAGATACATAAAACAGTTTTATTAAAATGTTAAAATCCAGCAACGCATTTCTCGGCTGCACAGAGCCGTTTCATCAGGCTGTAAATATACTCTAAAAAACCCTGCTGTTTAAGTACCCCCCTCTAACCAATAGGATATTGAGTTTCAATACACTCCCACAATTACACAATTGACGTCACACGCCTTAGCGGCTTCTAACAAGTGAGACAAAGAGAGACCTTTTGGATCCATAAACTTCAAACATTGTATCCATTGGGTCTCAACATGAATGTAGACTTGGCAGCTTTTCATTGATCGATAAAAAGACATTTGTCTTTCGATTAATCAGCTGTCATATATCATCTTTTTTCAAAATCATTGAAATTGAACACAAGGAATACAAACCATTTGATAAATTGTTTTTTAATTATCAATTGATTTAATACCAGTATACAACTGGACTAGTACACTAAACATAATGGGGATAGAATTTAAAATCTGTGTGCAATAGTAAGAAGTGTACGCTTTTACTTCTTTAATCCCAATTTAGACATTCAGACGTCCTAAGGGAATATATATATTTTTTGAGGTTCCCTTAATTTTGGGTTCAAGACATTTGATGATCTTTTTATGTACGCTTTTTAAATGTGTTTTTATTATATAGTATATGTATATTTAGATGAATTAGTTGTGCTTTGTAGAAGAATGTAGATGAATGTAGATATACCGCATATTATATGTATGGATATGAATTCGGCAGGCATTTGGAATATATAATATGCACAATATAATGTTTACATTGATATGAATTTAGAAAGTATTTTAACATGTAATATGTGTAATACTGGTAGGATAGAGTATGTATACATATGCTTGATTAATTGTTTATTTAAAATATGACCAAGAAATTATATGTCAAACATTTTGTGATACATTACTTGTTAGAAGCCGCTAAGGCGTGCAACGTCAATTGTGTAATTGTGGGAGTGTATTGCAACTCAATATCCTATTGGTTAGAGGGGTGTACTTAAACAGCAGGTTTTTTAGAGTATATTTACAGCCTGATGAAACGGCTCTGTGCAGCCGAGAAACGCGTTGCTGGATTTTAACATTTTAATAAAATTGTTTTTTGTATGTACCCCTGCTGGAGTTGATCTCTCTTTATTTTGGACTGTCACGCACATACAATTAGCTCTTGAAACGAGCAAGGACTTGGGCCACAACAGGGCACACTATATCCACACATCCTCTTCAGCATCTGTGGCGATTGGATATCTCATAGGAAGGCGTTGGCGCAGGTTTGCTCCGGATTGGTGGAAGGATTCACGTGACCGCCTGGTGGCCATTGCTGTGTGTTGTCTGCCGGGCGACTGTGAGGTCCCGGCTTGCGATTTTGGGCATTTTTAAGTGCTGATCCGTTTGTGAGCACCAACTTGTTAACCTTTCATTGTATGTCCCAACCTGACGATATTACCCTATTGGCGCCTTCTTGTTCCCTGCTTTAGGACTTCTTTATCTGTACTTAAGTAAAACTTTTCAGCACGGTTTAAATGTCTTATTTGAACAACTTATTAATTTCAACACCGGATTATAACAAATCAGTTTGCATAATTAATGGAAGTAAATTTCTTTCAGTCATGTATTTGAATCTTAAAGAGTTATATACGTTTGTTTTTGTTTTTTAACCTCTGCAGCTTTCCTCCACAAGTTCAATGTTGTTAGTGGCTACTAATACAGATAAAGCCTTCAATCATTTGGATGAAAGGTTTTTAGCAGCTTCCCTTTCTCATTTTGGATTTGGACCTTGCAAGCTTGCTAGAATATTGTCTGTATTTGTGTTCTACATTCTACTGCTAAGGTAGCTTTGATATAGCAAATGGCACATGACAAGGGTGTACCCTCCCCCCTCTTTAATTTATAATAGCTAAGGAAACCTTAGCTGCTCATATTAGGCATAACCTAGAGGTGAAAGGGCTCCAGTTACATCCAAATGAGTATAAGCTAACACTTTTTGCAGATGATTTGTTGGTTTCTATAACTTTTTCTGCTATCTTTTGGCCTTGTCAAAGGGAATTTGACAGATGTGGAAGCTTCTCCAACTTCTTAGTTAATGCTTAAAAAATCATAATTTAGGCTTACCTGATAAATTCATTTCTTTCATGGTGATGAGAGTCCACAATCCTTTACTCGAGGGAATTACTCTTCTCTACCACTAGGAGAAGGCAAAGATTCCCAAACCCCAAGGTCTCTATAAAACCCCTCCGACCTCACACATACCTCAGTCTAACGTATAGCCAACATGTGCTGGAGAAAAACAAAAGGGTGGGATCTCGTGAACTCTCGCCACATGTAAGAAATTAATTTATCAGGTAAGCATGAATTATACTTTTTTCATATAGGTAGTGAGAGTCCACGATCCCTTACTCTTGGATACCCAAGCTGTGGAGTCCACGACTAATAACATAAAGAGAGACATCTAAAAATATCTTTTATTGCACTTAAAATAAGCAAACAGGCAAAAAATCAAACTGGGACAACTGCCTGAATAACCTCTCTACCAAAGGTTACTTCAGAAGAAGCAAAAACATAAAAATGGTAGAATTTAAAAAAAACATGAAAAGAAGACCAAGTAGATGCCTTGCAAATTTGATCAACTGAAGCCTCATTCTTGAAAGCCCAAAAAGTGGCAACTGACCTAGTTGGATGACCTGCCTCTAAACAAGCTTTAAGAATCAAAAGTTTTAACCAAGAGGCTAAAGAAACAGCAGAAGCCTTCTGACCGCAAAGATCTTTCAGAAGCATTCTTAAGATTAGGACACAAAGAAGGAAAAACAATATCTCTGAAAAAACAGCCATAGGAAAAGAAAATGTCGTCTGTAATCCTGATGAAAAATCAGATAGCAAAATGTATACTTACAAGATAAATTCCTTTCTTTCCGGGCAGGGAGATCCACAACATTATTCATTACTGTTGGGAATATCAACACCTGGCCACCAGGAGACCCCAGCCAGAGCTTATAAGTATCCCTCCCACATCCCCTACCTCCCCAGTCATTTGGCCAAGGACATAAGGAAATAAGGAAAAGCAGGAGAAACATTAGGGGTAATAGAGGTGCCAGAAGATAAGAAATAACACTGCCATCTAAAATATCAGGTGAGGTCGTGGACTCTCCCTGCCAGAAAAGGAATTTATCTGGTAAGCATAAATTTTGTTTTCTTTCCAAAGGCAGGGCGAGTCCACAACCTTATTAATTACTGTTGGGAAACAATACCCAAGCTAGAGAGGACACAGAATGAAAAACGGGAGGGGAAAATAAATCAGTGGACCTCAATCTGAAGGCACCACCGCTTGCAACACTTTTCTCCCAATCTTGAAAATTGTATGTAGCCGCCTTACAGATCTGTTCCATAGAAGCTTCATTCTTAAAAGCCCAAGAAGAGGATACTGCCCGAGTAGAATGAGCCGTAATCCTCTCAGGAGGCTGTTGACCAGATAAGCCACATGGATGATAGTTTTCAGCTAAAAGGAAAGGGTATTAGCAGTAGCCTTCTGAACCTTGCACTTACTGGCATAAAACACAAACAAGGAGGAAGATTATCTGAAATTCTTGGTCACATGAAGATAGAACTTCAAGGCACGTAGAAGATTGTGGAGCAAACGTTCCTTCTGAGAAGAAGGATTAGGACAAAGGGAAGAAACAACAATCTCCTGATTGATGTTGCAATCTCAGACCACCTTAGGCAGAAAACCTAATCCAGTATGTAAAACCGCCTTATCTGCATAGAACACGAGATAAGGAGGGTCATATTGTATATATATTTTGAAAACTCTGCGAGCAGAGGCAATAGCCAACAAAAACAAAACTTTCCAGGACAAAAGTTTAAGATCAACAGAATGCATAGGCTCTAATGGAGCTTGCTGCAAAACACAAAGAACAAGATTAAGGCTCCAAGGAGGTGCAACAGGTCTAAACAAAGGTCTGATTCTTACCAGAGCCTGAACAAAAGAAGGAAGGTCTGCCAATTTCTTGTGCAGTAAAACAGACGGCGGAGATCTGACCCTTGAGAGAGCTGGCCGATAGACCTTTCTCCAAACCATCTTGGAAAAACAACAGAATCCGAGGCACTCTCACCTTGTGCCAAGGAAAACTACGTTCCTCACACCAAAACAGATAGGTATGCCACACCCTGTGCTAAATACAACGAGTGTGAGGCTTACAAGCTTGGATCAGGGTATCTATGACACTATCAGAGAGCCCTCTCTTGGAAAACACTAGGCGTTTAATTTCCACGCAATCAGCCTCAGAGAATCCAGATTTTGATGCAGGAAAGGGCCTTGAAGAAGAAGGTTCGCTCAAAGAGGCAACCTTCACAGAGGGGAGGAAGACATCTTCACAAGATCTGAGAACCAGGTCCTGCGAGGCCAAGATGGAGCTATTAGAATTGCAGGGGTTTGCTCCTGCTTGATGCAGACGATGCAGAGGAAGGAGAGCAAACGGAGGAAAAAGATATACGAGTTTGAACCGCCATGGGACCGCTAACACGTTCACCAACTCCGCCTGAGGATCTCTCGATCTCGACCCGTATCTGGGAAATTTGGCATTGAGACGAGAGGCCATGAGGTCTATCTCTGTAACACCTCATCTAAGAGTTATATTGGAGAACACCTCAGAGTGAAGAGACCACTCCCCAGGATGGAAAGACTGTCTGCTCAGGAAATCTGCTTCCCAATTGTCCACCCCTGGAATGTAAATCGCCAAAAGGTGACTACTGCGCAATTCCGCCCACTGAAAGATCAGACACTTCTCTCATTGCTAGGGAAATCCTTGTTCCCCCCTGATGATTGATGTAGCCAGCTGAAGTTATGTTGTCTGATTGGAATCTTATAAACTGGACAGAACGAAGCTGGAGCCACGCCATTGGAGCATTGAAGATGACCCTCAGTTCCAGAATACTGATGGAAAGAGCTGATTCTTCCCGAGACCAAGTCCCCTGAACCTTCCGGGGACCCCAGACTGACCCTCAAGCCTATAAGACTGGCACCCATAGTCACAATCTCCTAGGATGGTCTCAAGAAGTATGTGCCTTGAGACAGGTGATCTTGACAGAGCTACCAAGAGAGAGATAGTCTCTCGTAAGACTGTCGGAGTGATCACCTTTCCATTGCCTCAGTATACATAGTTGTAGAGGTTGAAGATGGAAACGAGCAAAAGGAATAATGTCCATGGAAGCCACCATGATCCAATAACTTCCATGCACTGAGCCACATAAGGATTTGTAGCGAATTGAAGGGAGAGGCAGGTCTAAAGAAGCTTTGAACATCTCTTATCCGTGAGAAACATCTTCCTTTGAAATAGAATCGATTATTGTTCACAGAAAAACTACTCTGATACTGGGAACCAGAGAACTCTTTTCTAGGTTTGTTTTCCATCCGTGAGTCCGAAGGAGCCTGAACCCGGTAAGGAACAGCTGCGATACCCTGAGATCTGGCCACCGCAAGGAGGGCTCTTAATATCTTTGTAAAGATTCTTGGAGTAGTAGCTAAGCCAAATGGCAGAGCTACGAACTGGAAATGCTGGTGCAGAAATAAAAACCGCAGAAATTGGAAATGATCCTTGTGGATCAGGACATGAAGGTAGGCATCCTTCAAATCGATCGTAGTCATGAACTGGCCTTCTTGGACTAAGGGTAGAATCGATCTGATAGTGTCCATTTTGAATGATGGAACTTTGAGGAATTTGTTGAAGCATTTTCATTTTAAGTCCAAAATGGGAAGAAAGGTTCCATCCTTCTTGGGGACCATAAATAGGTTTGAGTAAAACCCTAGTCTCCGTTCTGGAGTGGGTACTGGAATGATTACTCCCAAGGATGACAGATCCCTTACACAATCTAAGAAGTAAAAAATAAATTCAAAATCCAAAAAAGAGACGAGAATAATAATAGAGGGTACTGATTATAAATACTGTGAATAAATTATCATAGGACTATGAATAAAAAAAATATATGTAAAAATATATATTGAAAATGGTAATATAATGTGAGAATATAAAATAATAATGTAAGTTAAAATATCAATAATGAATAGTGAATAGGATAATAATCAAAAAGTCCATAAGTCAGCTCCTCTTCGGGCGGATTGGACTCGCTTGGAAAGATTCTATGGGGAAAACAAAGAAGAGCGCCTCATTGTGTAGATATCAAAGATATGAAGAAAATCTGATGACATTGTAAATACTCACAAAAGTATTGCACTATTTGGGAGTGCAAATAAAGCAAGCTGGACCTCTCAATCTCCAGCTTACTGTGGAAAGGAAATTCTTCCAAGGTTGTGAACACAAGAGTATAGATAGATGATTGGAATCTTTGTAAATAAAAAACAAAGAAACCGCTAAATTGTGCAGATAATCTTCTTTATACCAAAAGAATATAAAGTATAAATGTGGTACTCACATGTGCGAAAGCACTGTCAGGTAGTGCTGTAAAGGCAGGCTGAGTACAGCTGACTAGACTTTTTTTGGTCTCCCAGGATGGTATGCTGTGATTCATAGGTTCCAATGTTTCTAATAGCAATTTAGAAACCTAAGTAGTAAAATGCAGATAGTACTATAATAAATTTAATAATAAAATACAAAGTATAACAATAAAAACAGATTAAAATATGCAACGCGTTTCCTCAGGCATATAAAAACAGTTAAAATATGTTGCCTAATATACACATCATCATGTGGTTACTATGGTGACATTTGTACACATTGTTTATACATAGTCAATTGCTAATACAAGGCATTATTAAAAAAAAGACTAATTAAAAATTACAATATATAGTATTATTTTATCTTAAGTGCATAAATCTTGCTAAAAATATCTGAAATATACAAGTTTTGTATTTGTCCTATAATTTATATGAAAGTTTAAAAAAGTTTTTTAAGGAATCCTATCGGTTCTAAGTAGGTCACATGACTGAACTAAAAATGAATAGTGATTAGTTAGTGGTTGTGTACTAATCTGAAATGCTCTATCAATGTCTATTCATATGTCTATTGGTTCCTGATAGGATGAGCATGTTATGAATTATGCAGATTGACTTGCTTTTTTACCATTTTGTTTTTAATAAAAAATTGAATGATATCTATGTGATATTTTAGTCATCGGTAAACCAGACATAGATAGTTATACTAGTAATGTTATTGTTGCAATAATCATACAACTTATAGGAAAGTTTCAACTATTTTTTTTAAGGGATCCTATAGGTTCTAAACAGGTCATGTAATCGGAAAAAAATGACCTGTTTAGAACCAATAGGATCCCTTAAAAAAACGAGTTGAAACTTTCATATAAGTTGTTTGTTTTTTATTTACAAAGATCCCAATCATCTATCAATACTCTTGTGTTTACACCCTTGGAAGAGTTTTCCTTGCACAGTCAGCTGGAGACTGAGAGGTTCAGCTTGCTTTCACTCCTAAATAGTGCAATACTTTTGTCAGTATATACACTGTCATCAGATTTTCTGCATATCTTTGATTTCTACACCATGAGGTGCTCTTTGTTTTCCCCATACAGTCTTTTCTGGTCTCGCAGAGAGTCTTAAAAGAAGGAATCTGCCTCTTGGAGGGCGAGATTTGAAACCTATTTTGTATCTCTGAGAAACAACGTCTAAGACCCAGGGGTCCTGGACATTTTGAACCCAAGCCTCTAGAAAGAAGGACAGTCTGCCCCCTACTCGATCCGCTCCCGGATCGGGGGCTGTCCCTTCATGCTGATTTGTTATCTACGGAGGACTTCTTGGTCTGCTTGGACTTTTTCCAAGACTGACCGGGTTTCCACGTACCCTTAGACTGATCCACCTTTGCGGAGGGCTGAATCCGCTGAGCCTTGTCTTAGCGAAAGGTCAGAAAATAAGCGGACTGACGTCCGTTGGGTCTAGCTTTCTTATCTTAAAGGGACAGTCTACACCAGAATTTTTATTGTTTTAAAAGATAGATAATCCCTTTATTACCCATTCCCCAGTTTTGCATAACCAACACAGTTATAATATACTTTTAACCTCTGTGATTATCTTGTATCTAAGCCTCTGCAAACTGCCCCTTTTTTCAGTTCTTTTGACAGACTTGCAGTCTAGCGAATCAGTGCCTGCTCCCAGATTACTTCACGTGCATGAGCACAGTGTTATCTATATGAAATATGTGAACTAACACCCTCTAGTGGTGAAAAACTGTTAAAATGCAATCTGAAAGAGGTGGGCTTCAAGGTCTAAGAAATTAGCATATGAACCTCCTAGGTTAAGCTTTCAACTAAGAATACCAAGAGAACAAAGCAAAATTGGTGATAAAAGTAAATTGGAAAATTGTTTAAAATTACATGCTCTATCTGAATCATGAAAGTTTATTTTGGCCTAGACTGTCCCTTTAAGGAAGGAAAGCACCCTTCCCTCCAGTTACTGTGGAAATGATGGAGTCCAGACCTGGACCGAACAAAGTCTTTCCCTTCAACGAAAAGGAAAGGAGTCCAGCCTTGGAAACCATATCTGCGGACCAAGACTTTAACCAAAGTTCCCTGCGTGATATAACCTTGAAACCTGAAGATTTTACATTCAAGTGGATTATCTGCATGTTCGCATCACAAATAAAGGAGTTGGCTATCTTGAGAGCCTTTATAGTGGATTTGCTCTAATGGAGTTTCAACTTCAATTAACTCCAATAAAGAGTCGCACCAATAAGTGGCAGCACCCGTGACAGCAGCAACAGTCACAGCTGGTTAAAAAAAGAAGACCCATCTAAAAGAACATCCTCCTTAAGTAACCCTCCAACTTTCTGTCCATGGGGTCCTTAAAAGAGGCACTATGCTTTAGCGGAATAGTAGTAAGTCTATCAAGAGTGGAGATAGCTCCATAGACTGTGGGAACAGAGCTCTGTGACAGATTACTGGCTGCCCCGACTGGGTAGCTCCACCGACCGATCTCTCAAAATCTGGAACCCGCAGCTACGTAGCGGAGAAGAAGTGATAGTAGTGATTCCCACCCAAATAACTAGACATACTAGCATTCAGGTGAAACAACCACACAACATTTATACAGAAACTCATCTTTATAAGACACTGGACAATCCCACAATTTTCCCGCCATTCCCACCCCTCCAGACAGACTGACACCTCCATAGAGCCCCATGTTTCATTGTGTCCTAGCGTCCCAAGGATGGGGATTCCGGGGTAATTCCAGGAGGCACGCCCAAGGTGTCATTGGCTGGGTACCGAAGTTATGTCCGACCAAACATACACCATGAGTGAGCGTCCAAGTGGGGTCCAGGACCCCCAGTACCAGGGGGAGCTCCCCTCCGGCAATCACCCCACCTCTGGCCCTACCCATCCCCAAAATAGCAGAGCTTTAGGACCAATAGCCGCTGGAGCGACCAGGGTTGAAGGGGACTGGGGATTGGAGCTGTGGTGGCCGACCGGCAGTTCCATAGCCCGGTCAGCCGAAGGACGGTCCACGGAGAAGGCTCAGAAAATCCCCAGTTCCCTGTGGAGCACACCTCTGGCAATTGGCTGTAATAATCCAAGTAGATTATTTCTGAAAAAAGGAGATGTAGACAACTCAGCTGCTGAACAAACTCAGGCTGAAGTAAAAAAGGTGTGTAACAGCAGCTTTTAACCATAACCCATAACTTAGGTCATAGTATTTAAGCACTGTGTTTAATGTAATAAAGGATTTGTTAAACAATTGAGTAAAAGACTTATTTCTCAATGCACTTATTTAAAGCCTTTATATAACATAACAAAAACTGAGTACCCTGATAATAATAAAAAATGAGTATGCATATTAGGAAAAAATAAGAGCTCTAAAGATGTTGCAAACAGTCCGTTATAGAATAAACAAAGAGATACAAAAAATACCTTTGAGTAGAATATCACTGAGAATTCAGGTGGATTATCACAGCTAGTGAAACTTAAAGAAAAACTGAGAGAGATTACTCTTAGCGTTTGCAGAGCAGAAGCGAGCAGGAAGCGTATACACAGAGCAGAGGGAGAGAAGCCACACTCGGCTGCAGCTGATGATGTCAGAAGCGTCTCTGTAGAAGGCCTGTCAGAGTTCACAGCGCATCAGAACGAAAGTCAGAGGACTGAGGAATTCAAAATAACAAGCAATGACAGGATGACACAGGTCAGTATTTATAGGGTGTCAGAATGAGCAGCCATAAGGGGTGGTAATATGACATACCCCCCCCTCAAGGATCAACCGCCGGTTGAGAAGAAGAAGGCCGATCCGGGTGACGGCGGTGAAAAAGAGACACCAACCGAGGAGCATGCAAGTTCGTGGCAGGCTCCCAAGAGTCATCATCAGGGGTAAACCCCTTCCATCTTATGAGATATTGCAGAACGCCACCTACACGTCTAGAGTCAAAAACAGTTTGAATCTCATATTCAACATCAGGTTGTACAACAGTCGAAGTCGATGCAGAAGAAGATGTGTTCAAACGTAGTGTGGCAGGTTTCACCAATGACACGTGAAAGGTGGGATGAATTTTAAAATGTGTAGGCAAGTCCAAGGTAACTGTATTCGGGTTCTTCAGTGCTGTAATACCATATAGACCTATAAACAGTGGACTTAGTTTTCTCGAGGGAGTGGATAAGCGTAAGTATTTGGTGGACAACCAGACCTTTTGTCCAACCTTATACACAGGTGAAGGTCTTTTTCTTAAATCATAATAACGTTTATGAGAATTTTGAGCTACTTCAATATTATCCTTGATAACAGCAAACTTCTCCGAAATAGAATTGAGAGTATCATTCACCGCTGGAGAGGTGCTAGTTATATCAGAGAATACATGGAATGAAGGATGGATACCATAGTTAATAAAGAATGGGGTTTGTTGGGTGGAGGTGTTCACAGTGTTATTGTATGAAAATTCCGCAAAAGGTAAATAAGTTGACCAATCTTGCTGTTGAGAAGAACAGAAACAACGGAGGTACTGTTCAAGCCACTGGTTAGTGCGCTCCGTCTGTCCATTTGTTTGTGGGTGGTAAGAGGTACTGAGCCTTTGTTGAATATGAAGAGTAGAACATAATTCCCTCCAAAATCTGGAAGTAAATTGTGATCCTCTGTCTGAATCAATAGATGTTGGTAAACCATGTAACTTGATTACTTCTTTTATCAAAAGATCACTAGTTTGTTTTGCTGTGGGTAAAGAGATGCAAGGAATGAAATGAGCCATCTTTGAAAATTGATCCACTACTACTAAAATGGTAGTGTAATCGGAGGATTTGGGTAAATCCACAATGTAATCCATTGAAATGTTTGACCATGGTTTACTGGGCACAGGGAGAGATAACAGCAATCCATAAGGTTTACCTCTCAAGTGTTTTGATGTTGCGCAGGTGGTACAAGTAGAGATGTAAGTTTTAACATCCTTATTACAAGTAAGCCACCAAAAAGATCTCTTTAGTAGAGATAATGTCTTAGACACTCCTAAATGACCTGCTAAAGTGGAATCATGTACCATCTGAAGAACAGTAGGTCTACAAGATTTTGGAATATATATCTGGTTGTTATATAGAAGAATACCATTCGAATCTTGGTGCAACAAATGCATTGGTTTCTCTGTGTCACTACGTTGTAACTGTCTTAAAGAAGTAGGTGTAAGTTGTAAAATACCTAAGAAACAATCTTCTGGAATGATATGTTGATGTGATGGTACGTAGCTAGGTTTATCAGGTAACCTGGATAGAGCATCTGCTTTACCATTATTTCTTCCTGGTCTATAGCATATAACAAAGTTAAACCGTGAGAAGAAAATACTTCACCTAACCTGACGGGCAGACAGTGTTTTACAAGATTGTAAATATTGTAAATTTCTATGATCAGAATAGATTAAAACTGGTTCAGTAGTACCCTCTAGTAAATGCCTCCATTGTTCAAAAGAGGCTTTTTTAGATAGGAGTTCTTTTTCCCCTACTGAATAATTCATCTCCGCGGCCGAAAGAACTCTAGAAAAAAAAGCCACAGGATGTAGTACTTGGGTAGTGGAATTTCTTTGAGACAATACAGCTCCTAATGCATATTCTGATGCATCTACCTCCAATGTAAATTGCAACAATGGGTCTGGGTATTGCAAAATAGGGGCAGAAATGAAGCTTGATTTTAGGAAATCAAAGGCGCTTTGAGCATCTGAATGCCATTTGAAAGTATTTTGTACTTTAGTCAGATTAGTCAAAGGTTTTGCGATGTCAGCAAATTTATTAATAAACTTGCGGTAGTAATTAGCAAAACCTAGGAACCGTTGTAATTGTTTCCTAGTCCGAGGTTGTGGCCAATCTTGAATAATTTTCACCTTATTCTGATCCATCTCAATACCAGATGGTGAAATTTGATAGCCAAGGAAGTTAATCTCTGATGAATTAAAAATACATTTTTCTAGTTTGGCAAACAAATGATGAGCTCTTAAACGGGATAAAACTGAACGAACATGTTTTATGTGTTCATCCAAGTTCTTAGAAAAGATCAGAATATCATCCAAATAAATGATGATGTATGTGTCTAATATATCTCTAAAAATATCATTTATGAAATTTTTAAATGTGGCTGGGGCGTTACATAGCCCGAATGGCATGACTTGATATTCAAAGAGACCGTAACAGGTTCTAAAAGCTGTCAGCCATTCATCTCCCTCTTTCATTCTGATCAGGTTATATGCACCATGTAAATCAAGCTTTGTATATATCGTGGCGCCTTGCAATCGTTCTATTATCTCTGGAATGAGTGGTAATGGGTAACGATTCTTTTTGGTACATTTATTCAGTTGGCGATAATCAATTATTGGACGTAATGAATTATCCTTATTACGTACAAAAAACATTCCAGCACCTGCTGGTGAGGTAGATGGCCTAATAAACCCTTTTTTTAAGTTATCATCAATATACTCTTTAAGATGGTTTAATTCAGATTTAGATAAAGGATAAATTCTCCCTATAGGTACTGTGCTACCAGGTAATAACTCAATGGGACAGTCATACTGTCTATGAGGAGGCAATACCTGACTTTCTTTTACATCAAAAACATCACTAAAATCCTAATAGTGAGATGGTAATGAGAGTGAGGATGTATGTAGTATGTGATGGTTTTGTAAACAAGTATTTTTACAGAATCAAGTTTTATAGATAATGTTTGCCAATCAAAGATAGGGTTATGTTTTACTAACCAATTCATTCCTATGACTACTGGGAACAGAGGTGAGGGTATTATCAAAGGACATGTATTCAATATGTGTCTGATTGCAAGTTACCAGTAGAGGTATAGTCTCATGTGTAACTGGGCCAGTACTAATTGTGTTACCATCTATGACACGTATAGAAACAAGTTTTTCTTTTGCTATATGTGGTATTTTATTTTTTTCAATCAAACTTATGTCTATATAACAACCAGTTGCCCCAGTATCCACGATGGCCTCAATATTCAGTCGTCTTTGATCCCACTGCAAAGATAGAGGTAGTTTTATAAACATTTGATCTGAAAGTGAAGTACAGACAGTAGTGTTAGTAGTGATGATTTTACCTGACTTCTGTTTTAGAAGATTAGGGCAGTCTCTCAGTATATGTTCTTTAGAACCACAATACATGCAGAGATGATTCAATCTCCTTCTATTCTTCTCTTCTTGAGTTAGGGGTCCACGTAATACTCCTAAATCCATAGGTGTTTCAGTAGATGTGGCAGGAGCAGAATTAGAAATACTGCTGTATCTTTTGCTAGAGGACTCATAAGAAAGTTTCTCAACCCTTCTTTCCCTATATCTCCTATCTAATTTTATTGCTAAATCATATAGGGCATCTAGTGATACAGGTAAGTCTAACCTAGCAAGTTCATCTTTTAGGGATTCATTTAAGCCCAAACGAAATTGATTCCTTAAAGAAACTTTGTTCCATTCAGAATCCCTGGCATACCTTTTGAACTCAGTAATAAAGTCCTCCACAGGTCTTTTAGGTTGTTTTAAATTTCTTAGGGCTTTTTCAGCTGTTACCTGTCTATAAGGATCCTCATACAATGCTGACAATGCATCAAAAAAGACCTGAAAATTATTTAGTATAGGATCTTGTGATTCAAAATAACTGTCAGCCCACGCATGGGGTTCACCCCTTAAATAAGTTATGATAGTTAAAACCTTCTGTTTGTTAGTACTATATGTTTTTGGTTTTAGGGAAAAAAGGAGTAGACAGGCATTTTTAAACTCCCTATACTTTGATCTATCACCAGTGAAAATTTCAGGGTGTAACACCTGTGGTTCAGGTATAGTAGCTGACATTTTAACTGCAATTTCCTGAGAAATAAAGGCACTTAGATTTTGTATATCTAATTGAGTCTCTCTGAGACCTTGGCTTATATTATCAACTCTTTGGGATAATGTATAAACTGCTTGAGCGAGTTCAGCTGGGTCCACTTGCATTTTTAAGGCTTGTTATTATGTAATAATCCAAGTAGATTATTTCTGAAAAAAGGAGATGTAGACAACTCAGCTGCTGAACAAACTCAGGCTGAAGTAAAAAAGGTGTGTAACAGCAGCTTTTAACCATAACCCATAACTTAGGTCATAGTATTTAAGCACTGTGTTTAATGTAATAAAGGATTTGTTAAACAATTGAGTAAAAGACTTATTTCTCAATGCACTTATTTAAAGCCTTTATATAACATAACAAAAACTGAGTACCCTGATAATAATAAAAATGAGTATGCATATTAGGAAAAAATAAGAGCTCTAAAGATGTTGCAAACAGTCCGTTATAGAATAAACAAAGAGATACAAAAAATACCTTTGAATAGAATATCAGTGAGAATTCAGGTGGATTATCACAGCTAGTGAAACTTAAAGAAAAACTGAGAGATTACTCTTAGCGTTTGCAGAGCAGGAGCGAGCAGGAAGCGTGTACACAGAGCAGAGGGAGAGAAGCCACACTCGGCTGCAGCTGATGATGTCAGAAGCGTCTCTGTAGAAGGCCTGTCAGAGTTCACAGCGCATCAGAACGAAAGTCAGAGGACTGAGGAATTCAAAATAACAAGCAATGACAGGATGACACAGGTCAGTATTTATAGGGTGTCAGAATGAGCAGCCATAAGGGGTGGTAATATGACATTGGCCAACATCCTGCCCTCTCCCAGGGGTGAAAACCACCAAGAGAGCTGAGCTCTAGGGCAAGGGGCTTCCGAGGCGGCTGGAGGTAAAAAGGGCGGATATGCGGGTCCGTGCGGCTGGTCGGTAGTTCCAGGGAGCCGGCCGGCCACAGTCAGTAAGTGGTTCAAAGTCCAGCTCTTTCAAGACAAGTTTAGAAAACATAGTAAGTTTACAGGAGCTCCTAGGACTCGCAGTTGCTCTGAGGAGCCCAAAACCGCTAAGAAACAACAGGGGTGAGGTAGTAGGGGGGTAGGGGTTTAACCCTTGCAGCCCGGTGCCAACTCCCCCCTTCCAGTTCGGCAGACCCGGCAAGATCCACACGGGTCTACTTGGGGCTGTCCGAGGAGCACTCTATTTCAGTCTGCCGGGAAAGTCCATCAGCATTCCCATTGCTCTTTCCCGGCCTGTACTGAACGTTGAAGTTGAAGGGCTGCAGAGCTAAATTCCACCTTAACAAGAGTCCATTATCTCCCGATACTCGGTTCAGGCACACCAGAAAATTGTGGTCTGTGTGGACAGTGAAAGGCCTTCCATATAGATATGGTTGCAGTTTCTTGAGGGCTCATACCAGGGCTAGGCATTCCTTTTCCACCGCCGCATAGCCTACCTCTCTGGGTAACAGCTTCCTACTGATGTAGGCTACGGGGTGATCTTGTCCTCCTTCATCCACTTGGCATAGGACTGCTCCAAACCCGAACATGGAAGCATCTGTATGAACATAAAAACGTTTGTTGTGGTTAGGAACGGCTAAGACAGGGGCAGTGGCCAATGCGGTTTTGAGGCTTTGGAAGGCAGCTTCGCACTCTGGGGACCACAGGACCTGTCAGGGCAGTCTTTTACAAGTTAGGTCGGTCAGGGTTTTGGCAAGGGTACTGTAATTGGGAATGAATTTTTGGTAATAGCCGGCGGTTCCTAGGAAGGCTAGAACTTGGGTCTTGGTTCGAGGAGTGGGCCAGTTTGCCACTGACTCAACCCTGGCCGGCTTTGGCCGCTGCCTTCCGCAGCCCACTCGGTGGCCCAGATACTGGACCTCCGAGCGACCTATGGTGCATTTGTTGGGATCAGGGTAAGCCCGGCGTTCTGAATGATCTAAAACGACACCTAGGTGGATCAAATGGTCCTCCAGGTGTCGCTGAAGATGGCAATGATGTCCAGGTATGTACAGGCATTGTCCTGGAGGCCATCCAGCAGGCGATCCACCATCCTCTGAAAGGTGGCTGGAGCGTTCTTCATCCCAAATGACATGACCTTAAACTGGTAGAGGCCGAAAGGGGTGATGAAAGCGGACTTGGGGACGGACTCAAGGTCTATGTGGATCTGCCAATACCCCTTGCAGAGGTCAAGGGTAGTTAGGAAGTGACCTCTGGCGATTCTATCTAGGAGGTCATCGACTCGGGACATGGGGTAGGCGTCTGTGATGGTTCTGTCATTGAGCTTACAATAGTCAATGCAGAACCTGGTAGTACCATCTTTCTTGGGGACCAGCACCACTGGGGAGGCTCAGGGACTGCTGGACGGTTCAACAACACTGAGGTCCAACATTCCCCAGAGCTCCCGGTGCATATCGTCTCTGACAGCTTCAGGTACTCTGTAAGCTGCCTGTCTCAGGGGAGCCTGTCCCGGAGTTTCTACTCGGTGTATGGCCGCTGTGGTATACCCTGGGAGATTGGAGAACATTTCCTGGTTCTCTAGTAACTGCCGGACTTGCTGTCTCTGCCCAACCGCTAACCTCTCATCTAGGGTTATGTCTCCTACTCGATGGGGAGTCTCATCTGGCCTGGGGAGCTCCGGCATCGGAAGGCTCTTAAAGTCCTCCACAGCCGGAGCACAAATAGTTGCTACGTCCTTGGGTCGCTCTATATATTCTTTGAGCATGTTCACATGAAAGGCCCGTTGGACCCGTTCATCAACCTTTTTCTACAAGATAGGTGGTGTTATTCAGCTGTTCCACCACCCTGTAGGATCCATGCCAGGAAGCCTGTAACTTGTCCGTTTTGACAGGCTTCAAGGCTAGGACCCTCTGTCCTACTACCAGAATCCAGCAACGAGCATTACGGTCGTACCATCATTTCTGTCTCCCTTGAGCGGCCTGAAGGCTCTCCCGCACCATGTCAGTGAGGTCCTTCAGCTGATCTCTGAACTTTAGGACATACTCCACAACGGAGGGTCCTTCCTCCCCTGCGGATCCCTTCCAGTGGGCTCTCAACAGGTCTAGGGGTCCCCTTATTTTCCGGCTATACAACTCAAAGGGGGAGAATAGGTAGATTCCTGGGGCACCTCTCTGTAGGCAAAAAGGAGGTGAGGCAGGTACTTTTCCCTGTCCTTGTGAGTGGCTGAGAACATCCTAAGCAACTGTGTTAGGGTCCCGTTAAACCTCTCACACAGCCCATTGGTATAGGGGTGGTATGGGGCACTGAACAGGGGTGTGATCCCGTACAGTTCCCATAACTTTTGGGTGACCTCTGCGGTGAACTGGGTCCCCTGGTCTGAGACCATTTCCCGGGGAAAGCCTACCTTGGAAAATATCTGGAGCATAGCATTGGCCACTGTCTCCGCCTGGATATTCGCCAGAGGGATTACCTCCGGATACCTATTGGCATAGTTTACTACCGTGATAATATATTTTTTACCGGAGGGGCTGGGGCGAGGTAAGGGCCCTACTATATCCACGGCGATCCTGTTAAAGGGTATGTCAATAATGGGGAGGGGGTTTAGGGGGGCTTTTGTATGGTCCCCGGTCTTCCCTACCTTCTGGCACACCACGCATGTTCTACAATAGTCCCTTATTTCTTTCATAATTCTTGGCCAGAAGAAGACCTGGGTGAGGCGGTGGTGTGTTCGAGAGTTGCCTAAATGCCCTGCCAGGGGAATATTGTGTCCTATTTGCAGCAAGTCAGACCGATATCTTTTCGGTACCACCAGCTGGCGTTTAGGCACTGGCCCTCTCTTCCTCTGGGAGACACGATACAGCAGGGCGTTTTCCCATTGGAACCGTTCTTTTCCTGGGCCCTGGGGGTCAGTCCCAGAGTCTCTTGGGTGAATTTTGAGGGGGAGGACCAGGGTAATTGGTCGGGGAGGATGGTATGGGCCGGGGTCGGGCGTCAGGGAGCTAGGGTCAGGGGAGGCAGGGAGCCTGGGCGGAAGGTCTTACCTGGGTCACTAGCTCTAGTGTGTTGACCTGATGCTGGGCCTGCCTGCGGGTAGTCACTGGCCAGAAATCCAGGGGGGGGATCCCCCAAAAAGGTGGAAACAAGGAGGCCGAGGTCATTCCCTAGTAGGACCTCTGTGGGAAGATCCTTCATAACGCTCACGTCCACAGCACAGGTGCCCCAAGCTAGATAGACACAGACTAGGGGTGGAAGGGGAGGCCAGGTAGGGTTGAATCAGGGTGATGGTGGACCCAGTCTCTTAATCCCTGGGCCGCCTTCCCATTGACCCAAAACAGTCTGACAATGATGCTGGCGGTTATCTGACACCAGGTTAGCCTCTTGTAGGGTGCCGACCTCTTCTTTAGCCCATTCAGGGTAGTCCACCAGTGCCGGTGCATACATGTAGTGGGCAGCGGCTTGGAAGGTCCGAGGTGGAGTGCTTACCCATGGGGATGGTTGGGGGTGTCTTGGCTGGGCTGCTGGTGGGTGATGGACCTGAGTTGGGCAGTCGTGTCTCATATGGTCGAGGGGACCTACAGGCAAAGCACCCCCGTGAGTCCTTGACTCTGGCCAGAGGAATAAAGGCCAGGTGGCCTGAAGGCTTATTGGTAGGTGCTGGTGGTTGGATGGCGGCTGGAGCCGGGCAGAGGGTTGGTTGTGGTTCAGAGGGCGTTGGGCAGCAGGCGTCTGCATACTGGTCCACCAGGACGGCCGCCTGGTCTGCTGTGGTGGGTCGTCGATCATGGACCCATTCTATGACCTCGACTGGAACATGATAGTAGAAATACTCCAGGAGAAAGAGCTGTGCCACTTCTGCCCCAGTGGTGGCTTTGTAGCCAGCAAACCAGGAAGTCATTGACCGGGTGAACTGGTGTGTCCACTCTGTGAAGGGCTGTCCTTCCTGCTTCCTTAGTGCCCGGAATTTTTGCTGGTGCGCCTCTGGCGTGAGCACATAGCGAGTAAGGATACGGTCTTTCACTTTGTTATAGTCCTTCTGATCCTCGGGAGGGGTAGAGTGGAAAGTGGCCAAAGCCTGTCTAGCCAATTTACTAATCAGGACAGATAGTCCGTCAGCATGGCTGAACCCTCGCAGCTTGCATTGGGTCTCAAAGACCTGAAAATAGCAGTCAATATCCTCTTCCTCTTCTTTTTAGGTTCGGAAAGCCAAATGGGGTAACTTGGATGATCGGGAAGCCTGCACTTTGGAGACAGACGGAGTCCCTCCCATGGACGGGTGGAGCTTGGCTAATTTGAGCTGGGTAACCTCTGAGATGATCTTGGTAATGATCTCCTGTGGTGGCCGGGAATCATACAATGCCAAACGCCACTCCACTTTCCGTTGTATATCAGACGCGGATGTCCCCGGGGTGGATGCTGTACTGGGCGCTGTAGTAGGCTGTTCATTGCCTTGGTTATCATCCGGCCCACAAGCGGCTTGGTCTTCTAGCATTTCTCTGGTAAGGGTCGTTCTGCTCTTGGTGCCCACAGTCTTTCCTCGGGTCTCCATCCGAGCTTGTCTTTAGGTGGTGGTTTAAATGTTCCAGGGAATTGGAAGCATCCCACCGCTGCCACCAATGTGACAGATTGCCGGCTACCCTGACTGGGTAGCTCCGCCGACCGATCTCCCAAAACCTGGAACGGAGAAGTGATAGTAGCGATTCCCACCCAAATAACTAGACATACTAGCATTCAGGTGAAACAAGAAGAGCCCTTTTATTGGGACAACCACACAACATTTATACAGAAACTCACCTTGATAAGACACTGAACAATCCCACAATTTTCCCGCCATTACCACCCCTTCAGTGGCCCAAGGATGGGGATTCCAGGGGAGCTGTAGCATGCCCAAGGTGTTGATGGAAAGGTCTCGGCCCCCAGCTTCTACAGTCCAAAAAGCAACATGATCCATGGCTGGGTGCTGAAGCTACATCTGACCAAACATACACCATGAGTGAGTGCCCAAGTGGGGTCCAGGACCCCCAGTTCCAGGGGGAGCTCCCCTCCGGCAAGCACCCCATCTCTGGCCCTACCCATGGGCTAGCCATCTCCAGAAGAGCTAAGCTCTAGGACCAATAGCTGCTGGAGCAACCGGGGTTGAAGGGGACTGAGGATCGGAGCTGAGGAAGCCAACTGGCAGTTCCGTAGCCCGGTTAGCCGAAGGACAGTCCACAGAGAAGGCTCCAAAAATCCCTGGTTCCTTGTGAAGCACACCTCTGGCAATTAGCTCAAATCCTGCCCTTTCCCAGGGGTGACAAGCACCAAGAGAGCGGAGCTCTAGGGCAAGGGGCTTCCGAGGGGCCGGAGGTAAAGAGGGCAGAAATGCGGGTCCGTGCGGCCGGCCGTTAGTTCCAGGGGGCTGGCCGGCAACAGAGGTAGTAGGCGGTTCAAAGTCCAGCTCTTTTAAGATGTGTTTAGAACACACATTAAGTTGACAGAAGCTCCTAGGACTTGCGGTTGCTCTGAGGAGTCCAAAACCGCTGAGAAACAACAGGAGTGGGGTAGGGGTTTAACCCTTGCAACCCAGTGCCTGTGACAAGCTCCATAACTCTAAGTGAGATTCAGCGACTGGAAAGGTAGCGGAAGGAGAAAAAGGAGTTCCAAGTTTCCCCCATTCCTTAGCAATATCTGCCATTCGTGTTTTAATCTCATAAACCTTATGTAATTTAGGAATCTTGGGTTCCTCAGGTGGCTTAGAGTCTGGAACATCCAAGATCAATAAAACTTCCTTTAG
The DNA here is from genome assembly GCF_027579735.1 of Bombina bombina. Lineage (NCBI taxonomy): Eukaryota > Metazoa > Chordata > Amphibia > Anura > Bombinatoridae > Bombina > Bombina bombina. The sequence continues at coordinate 582,388,995 of NC_069499.1, forward strand.
TAAGAAACGTAGATGCTCTAGCTTAAATCTGAAGCTAGATTCCTCAGGAATAACAGACTTAATATCTGAAGAATCTGAAAGCTCACCTTCGGATGCTATAGAAGTCAGTTCATCATCAGAGGGATGAGATAAACTAACCAACTCTGACTGAATAGTTGGATTAACCTCCAAATCAGTGGGAATGTGCTTAATTTTTCTCTTACATTTACCAGAGATAGGAATAGCAGCAGAGACAGCGGATTGAAGCAGACAAGCAAAATCCACTGGCAAATAAACACTTCCAGCTGGAGGTAAAGATGCGCCGCAGGGCACTGCCTTTGACAAAGTGTGAAACCGGGAATGTGGTAGGAGAACAGGCATCTGCTGGACAACAGAGTTCTGAGAGGTAGATGGCTCAGAGGGGTAAAACTTGCTAGATAAGGGAGGAACAGCCCTAGATCCCTTCTTAGTTTTTAAAACAGAATTCAGGTATGTAGAACAGAATTTTGCAGGGGTTAATACTATGCTCTCTTATTAGTATAATATTGTAGACATATTGACAGGAGAAATAGAACCATCCATGTTAATATTATCCTCCATAAAGGAAAAAAGGACCCAACAGTAATTTATCAAAAAGTAGACATGTGCGGTTCGATTCGTTCCGAATAGAAATTCGGACGAATTTGTGAAATTCGGAGATTCGGATGGATTTGAATTTCCGAATTACGGTAGTACCGAATCTACCGAATAAATCCGAATTAGTTACATTCGGATGGCCATGGATTACTAGTATTGTATTGTACAGTATATTAGGTTACATCACTCTGCTATGCGTTACACCTAATATACAGTACATAATACTAGTCTAATACACAGCACATCCCACTTAACACATACCAAAATTCCGAATTTCCGAATCGAACCGAATCCAGACGAATTTATTTGAATCCGAAACGAATCTGAAATGAATTCATTCAAATTTTTCCGAATTCGAATCGATCCGAACCGAAATTCGAAAACATCCAAAACAAATTTTTCCGCCGTGCACAAGTCTATCAAAAAGTATAATGTAGAAATGTATTTTTCAGAATTACTGATCTCCTGGAGCATCGGCTCTAGCCTACAGCTCTAGCTGTGGCTACTCACCTCCTCCTAGGGCACTAAAAGGGACAGAGGAGAAGCGCACAGAAAATAGTTCAGAAGTTTGAGAGCCGCACTGAAAATGGAAGCTTCTGATGCAGAGAGAGAGCTTGACGTGACAAACGCTGTGCCAGGTCACGTGGAGCGCAAGCAAAAGACCGCCCCATGCAGACAGAAATAACGCAAAGCTGAAATATCAGCTGCATAGTGATTAAGAGCCCAATATAATTATCCACCTCCTAAAGCCATAGCCTATAAAGCTTCACAGAAAAAAAGTGCTCTGGTTGGATATACCAACTACATAAGAAGCTAAGCAGCTAATAAAAGCCCCAAAGTGAAGTGTTATAACCTCAACTCTGAAGTATTAAACATGTCCCCAGATCTGTTAGAGGTCTAAAAAGTATCACACTGTGATCTGAAAAGTAATCCTGAAAGGAGTCACTTGAGCCCACTAGGATGAATGTCCACTAAAGAAATAAAAGCACCTCCAGGTCTGACAGTCTCTCCTTTCCACTTCTGACAGAGACCTGAGAAAAAAGGAAAACAGTGTAAAAACTTAACAATGGTTGCCTGAGGGGTGTTAGCACTTGAGTACTAGAAGGAGGACAGAAAATATTCCCTGCGACATCTAGTAGCTAACTTTTACCACAACTCTCACTGAGAGAATTACTTGGCTACTTGATTAACCCAAGCCCTATCTTGAAGGGAAATACCCATTAAAGGACTAAAGCTTTACTTATTAGCACCTTATCTGCCATCCCTCCTATATATATATATATATATATATATATATATATATATATAGTGACAAAAGGCAAAGAATGACTGGGGAGGTAGGGGAAGTGGGAGGGATATTTAGAAGCTCTGGCTGGGGTCTCTTTGCCTCCTTCTGGTGGCCAGGTGTTGATATTTCCAACAGTAATGAATAAGGATGTGGACTTTTCCTGCCTTTGGAAAGAAAAAGAGGTTTACAAGAAAGAGCAGATAACTCAGAAACTCTTCTAGCAAAAGAAATAGCCAAAAGAAATAGAATTTTCCAAAAAAGTATTTTAACGTCCAATATATACATAGGTTCAAACGGAGGAGCTTGCAAAACCCCTAAAGGGACAGCCAACACCAGAATTTTTGTTGTTTTAAAAGATAGATAATCCCTTAATTACCCATTCCCCAGTTTTGCATAACCAACACAGTTATAATTATACACGTCTTACCTCTGTAATTACATCTAAGCCTAAGCAGACTGCCCACTTACGTATGTCTGGGGTTTTGCCGTTTCTCTCGTTCAGAGAGGGATTGCCTGGTATTTTGGTGCTGGACTGTACTGTGAAGTCAGGATCAGACTGATATGCTACAGGAAAGTTATTCTCTGTGAAAGGCACATATTGAGCAAAAAGAGGCTGCTTCTAGGGTGGTAGCTAGCCATAGAACAAACTATTATGCTATTGTTCGTTCCCAGGTTGAGCGCTTCTCTCTTTTTATTTATGTACAGACTGCCCACTTATTTCAGTTCTTTTGACAGACTTGCATATTAGCCAATCAGAGCTGTCTCCATGGTAAACTCATGTGTATGAGCTCAATATTATCTATAAGAAACATGTGAACTAATGTCCTCTAGTGGTAAAAAACTATCAAAATGCATTTAGAAAAGCATATGAACCTCCTATGTTAAGCTTTCAACTAAGAATACCAAGAGAACAAAGCAAAATTGGTGATAAAAGTAAATTGGAAAGTTGTTTAAAATTACATGCCCTATTTGAAACAAAGTTATTTTATTTTACTTGACTGCACCTTTACCACAAGGTTAAGAATCTGTTAATGAGAAATATACTTGATAACAGGTTTAATACGAACCAGAGCGTGAAAAAAACTATGATTAGGAAGATTAGCAATCTTGCTGTAGAACAAAACTGAAAAAGCAGATAAACAAGCTAAAAAGACTGAGGAACTACTATTGTATCCACTAACTCTGCCTGAGGATCCCTGGACTTTGCAAAGTACCCAGGAAGTTGGTTGTTCATACGAGAGGCCATCAGATCTATTTCTGCGAGACCCCAAAGATCCAAAATCTGAAAATTCTAGAACATTAATTGGTAACCTCGACTCCCGAGGATCCCAAACTCCCTGTGCTGTCAGAGACCCCTAAACAGCTCCCAAACCTAAAAGACTTGCATTTGTAATGATCACAGTCCAGCTAGGATGAGCAAAAGTAGCCTCCTGAATAATACATTGATGATCCTGCCACCATGTTAGAAACTGGCTTGTACTGGGATCAAAAAATATCCTTTGAGACAGCTGAGTATGATCCCCACATAATTGACTTAGTCATACAAATTTTAAGAAGCCTCATGTGAAATCGAGCAAATTAAATTGCATCTAAGGCTGCAATCATAAGACCTAGGACTTCCATACACAGAGCCACTGAAGCAAACGAGAGAGACTAAAGATTCAGACAAGATGACACCAATTTCAACATTCTCAGCTCTGTTAGAGAAAGACTCATGTATACTTAATCTATTTGGAAACCCAAGAAGGTTACCAAGAAGGTTACCTTTGTCTGAGGAAAATTGATGTTCCAACCATGCTCTTGAAGAAACAACAATAGGTTGGTGTGAGATAGTGCTAAAGGAAAAGATAGAGCTTGAACCAAGATGTGATCCAAGTATGGAAAAACTGCAATTCCCTGAGACACACAAAAGGACACCCAGAGGAAAAAATGGAAGAGCAACAAATTGAAAATGCCTGTCCAGAAAGGTAAACCTTAGAAACTGGAAATGATCTACATGAATAGGAACATGAAGGTAAGCATCCTTTAAATCTATTGTGGACATAAACTGACCTTGCTCAACAAAAGGCAGAATGGTCCGGATAGTTTCCATTCTGAAAGATGGAATCCTTACAAACTTATTCAGAGCCTTTAGATCTAGAACTGGTGTGAAAGTACCTTTCATCTTTGGAACAATGAAGAGATTTTAATAAAATCCCATCCCCTGTTCCTGCAATTGGAACAATCACTACCATACCTTCTAGATCTAAAACAGACAGGAAAAAAAGCTTGAGCTTTACAGGATTTCTTGGAACATTGGACAGAAAAACTTTCCTCTGGGAGGCCTTGTTCAGAATTCTATTTGATATCTCTGAGAAACTATATTCTGGACCACCCAATATTCTGGAACAGACTGAAACCAAGCCACCTGAAAGAGGGTTGATTTTCCCCCTACCAGAACTTTGGGGGCCGCACATTCATGAGTTTTGGTAGTAGGGATAGATTTCTTACCCTGTTTAGACTTGTTCCAGTTAGACTGAACAAGAAGAACCTTGCTTTTGAGCATAGGAATCAGCTTTTTGTTCCTTATGCTGACGAAAGGAACAAATGTTTTTTGAAGCTTTGGATTTCCCTCTAGACTTTCTGTCTTGAGGAAGAAAAGTCTGTTTACCTCCAGTAACAGCAGAAATAATAGAATCTAAATCAGAACCAAATAACTTCTTTGTCGACCCAAATTTTAGCGCTTACCTTCAAAATATTAACAAGGTGGTATCTGACCCCAATTTGGCTCAAGAAACTGTATCTAAGTGTGAGTGGTACCTGTTTGAGGGGTTGTGAGGGTAGGGGAGATATGCTCCATATCTGGTGGGGTTGCCCCAAGCTTAGGCTTTCTGCACTTGGATAGTCTGTATTTAAAATGTTGCTTTGAAGCCAATTCTCCCTTTCCATGGGGGTGGCTTTGCTAAACATAGGTATACAGCATCCTTGCAGAATTAGACTATGCTACCACCGATCGGACTCCATAGCGCTAGATCCCTGGTCTCCTGAAACTGAAAATCCCCGAACACGGCAACACTAGAAATGTGGATTAAAAGGAAAGCAGAGTTACTCTTGTTAGAAGAAAACTGCTATTTTAGTTGACATCTCAATGGGAAACTTTATTGGGATCAGCTGTCTCACACTATCTTTAGGACGGCCACAGAGATGCCTAATGAGCCATGTAACTGGCATATTACTTCATTTCTCTCATGGTCATCTAAACTTCGAAGGAACTGTTCAATTATTTTTTCTTGTCTCTGCTGTCCTATTTAGGCATTTCTTCTAATAATGCAGATTTTGCAATATTGATAATCTATTTTACCACTTGTTAAACTGATATACTAATTTTCTAAATACACATGTTCAGGTTTGTCTGTTTTTTACATCGTTATTTATATTCACTCTTTTTAATATTACCATTGATTTGTATTTGAAAAATCTTTTTTTTATTTGAACTTTTAATATTTTTGAAAATACAAATAAAATAAATTAAAAAGAATATTAATTCCATGTATGGAAACATATAAATTGTCTTTGACAAATTATTATTTAAAAAAACAAAACAAGTGCGGAGTTTGGCCGCATGCTAGTATAGCTCCTAGACCCAGATACCCCGACCGGCAATGCACACATAGCCAGACATGCTAAAATTGGCAGTGAAGGCGTTAGAAAAGCAGACTGTCAAAATAGGCAGCAGGAGGGAGCGGAAAAAGAAAAGGGAGCTCCAGCGATGAGCAAAACAGAAACCGCGGCATAGCACATAGGCCACAAATCACAAGTGCATGAAGGAATAACCCCTTAGACTATTCCCTACAATCGAGGGGCACAGACATACAGTGAGCGGCAATGCAGCAGTAAGACCACAGCAGTAACCGCAACCTGCCATAGACAGGGGAAAGAATGAGGAGAAAGATGGAGCTGAATTAAAGAAGACTAAACAACAAAGTAAGGCTGGGTAACACACCGGGGGCACTGACTACACATACTAAGCTCTGACAGTAGCGAAAAGCCACATCTAAAGCCCTGCAGGGGATACCTAGAAAAAACAACAACAACAACACACACATAAAGGCCTAAAACTGAAAAAGGCACACTGCAGTACCGGATTATATAGTTTCCCAGACTAACATTTACCCTTTGCTGACCATAACATATCTAACGGCCTACGACAGTATCAGACCGCAGATATCGCTTTTCTTCCTGACAAGGGCAGCAATTCATACAAGGCTCTAATAATAAACAGCACTGGTAACACAAAATAGTGCAATAGAGAATGCACCAAGGGTAAACAACAAACTGCTATAAGAAGGAATGTCAGCCAAAAAGGCACATAAAACACGCTATCCAGGTCAAAAATGATTAGGCACTATTTAAAAACATCTGAAACACCACAATAGTGCGACACAAGAAATACTACACCTATCACAAGTACAGTATAATCAAGAAGAAACAATCCAAAATATATCGGAGAAAGTGGAAGACCTTGACAACAGGGGACGCAGTAACAATCTGCGCATCAGGGGGGTCCCAGAGACGGTACTACCACCACCCTTAACATGCTATTTACAAGCACTTTATAGAACTATCAAAGACTCCATCTCGTCACCAGAAGTGATAATGTAAAGGGCACACAGAGCGCTGCGGGCTAAACCACCAGCCTAAGCACCTCCAAGGGATGTGATTGTGAAATTCTTCAATTACCAAGACAAGGAGGAAATAATGAGACACGCCAGACAGAAACCCCAACTCACACATGCAGGATGCCCAATACAGGTGTTTGCGAACCTCTGCCCTGCCACACTCCAAAAACGCAGGGAATTACAATTTATCACTGCAATGCTGAGATCCCAGAAGATCCCTTACAGATGGGGTTTCCCAGTCAGCATCATAGCTACAAAAAGAGACAAAACAACAATATACAAAGGACCAGATGACCTTGACAATTTCTGTGAAACCCTAAAGATCCATATCACACAACCCAAAGGAACTTCTACATCATAAAACAGACAAATCACAGATGAAAATGCACACAGAAAAGAGACACACATGGAACCTTAAGTGATCTGGATAACTACTCTATCCGAGGGTCTGCAAGACGGATAACGCATTACAGAAATTGATGAACATTCTATTCAGAACTTTACCTCAAACATCTCCACAGAAAATATTTCTGGACTCAATAGGGGTAAAGTAGAAAAAGTTTGATCAATTGTTTCTCTAACATGTTTACTAGTTATATTTTAAGCTGTATGTTGCCAATAGTATGCACAGGATACTTAATGTCTATAGCACACATCACAACAATTAATAATCAATATGAGCGGAAGCTTATTGTTATATCCCCTATAATAAACAATTAGTACACCCTCCATTACAGCAACACTTGTCAACAAAAAACCTCATACACATGGCATTACCTCCACCTCTCCTACCAGCACATTAACATAAACAGCCTTCACCTAGACAACACACATCCTACTGGGCATTACAATAGGAATACTATTCAAAACAGGTGACAAACACATATCCATAAACACTCACAAGAGACAAACAGTATATGCCCACAATATAACAATAATAAAGCCATATATTAGCTTCTCCATTGTATAAAAAAACACAAATCCGTGTCAGGGGAATGGGATACCACCCCTAGAGGAAACACCTGTTAGACGATTCATTTGTTAACATTGTATATCTTTGTTAGTTTTATTTATTTCATTTTTTTTGTTTTAAGTGTTTTCAAACTGTTGTATTGTACTACCAGCTCTCCTGAAATAGCTAACCAGATACCACTGAGCGCAAAAAAGTTTTACCCAACACCTTGACCTCCCCCCTAAACTCCCGAACCTCCTTTTCCTCTTCTCCCACAATATAGCAGTACATGCACCCCAACCGCACGCACATAAACTACGATTAATCACAATCAATGCCAAGGGAATGAATAGCCCAGAAAAAAGATCTTTTGCGTTTAAAGATTTACAAAGACAGGAGGGCGACATCATCTACCTACAAGAGATGCATTTTAACCCTTTGAGTGCTAACCACTTTCTAACCTTTTAAATTTTATTTTTTTAACTTTTGTAAGCAGCATGCCCCCTTTCCTTATACTTTGTATTGTAAATTTATAATAAACATGAAGCACCGGCAATGTCTGTCACTATGCAGGCCCGATCGCCGGGCTAGAAGCGGGTGGGAGCCCCCAGATCTCCCTCAAGGTGGGGGAGTGTTAGCGACAGCTCTGAGCCATTGTTAGCACCAGAGTGGGAAACTCTGCAACGGCTTAGAGCCTTCATTAGCACTCAAGGGGTTAATAAAGGTAGAGAACCTAAATACTCAGCCTCAAATGTTGCACCACCTGTCTCTCCTCTGGCCTAACCAAAAAAGGGGGAGTGGGCATACTACTTAAAAATGCAATACTATTCCACCCAACGCACATAGAGAAAGATAAAGACATCATAGTCATAGGACTCTTATACAATGGCCACATTACACTAGCTATCATCTACCTGCCGAACCTGGATCAACACAAGGTTTTGAAAAAAAGTGACACAAAAAATATTAGAACATGGGAAGGGACTGTTTATAAGGGGAGACTGTGATGATAGCAGGATGTGATGTCACTAGCTGGTGGGCGGGGCTTAGGTCCGGTGTCTGTGTCGCAGTTAGTTTAATACAATCAACCTGTCTGGATGTGTATTGCTATGCTCTGTAATAAAATAGAGTTGTACCATCATTGCTGTGTCCTGCATATGTCCTGCATCTCATGACATGGTGTCAGAAGTTCTGGACTACGCTTCTGTTTCTGATGATGACGATGTCAAAGTTTACCCCACCTGAGCCTTTTGACTTTTCTCAGCCTGCAGCTTGGCCCACATGGCGTCAGCGGTTTCAGCGCTTCAGGATTGCATCCAAACTGAACAAGGAGAGTGGTGAAGTACAAGTTAATTCTCTTTTATACTCTATGGGGAAAGATGTAGAGCCAGTGTTCAATGCTTTTACTTTCCAAGAAGGGGAAGAAGTTAACTTTGATATAGTTATGGATAAACTCAGTGCCCACTTTGTGCCCAAAAGAAATGTGATTCATGAGAGAGCTTGTTTTCACAAACGTAATCAGCGTGTGGGAGAATCTGTGGAGTCATTTTTGCGCAGCCTGTATGAATTAGCTGAATTCTGTGAGTTTGGTGTTGCTAAAGAAGAGCAAATCAGAGACAGAATAGTTATTGGAATTGCAGATGCTGAAGTCTCCCTGAAGCTGCAGTTAGAGCCTGATTTAACACTAGACGGGGCTATTAGGATGGCCCGCCAGAGTGAACTGGTGAAAAAGCAAAGTGCTGATCTGAGGTCTGAGAGTATTGTGGATGAAGTACAACAGTCTAGGAAAATTGCTAGTGAAAGGCACAGTGTGAGCGGTAGATCTAAAGTACTGGAAAGGCCTAGAAGTGGATGGGCGCAACATGGCCGATGCACACGGTGCTACCGGGCTCATGATCAGAGTGCTATATGCCCGGCCAGAGATAAAAGATGCAGAAAATGTAACAGAATAGGCCATTTTGAAGTGGTGTGTAAAACTGAATACATTAAGGAGATGCAGGTGGACAGTGACCAGGAGGGTCAGGAAGTGTCTTTTGTGGGGTCTGTTGTGGAACGGACAAGCTCAGAGGAAGATTGGAAAGTTACCTTTACTGTAATGGGAGCCAATGTTGATTTTAAGATTGACACAGGAGCAGATATCACTGTAATGTCTTTTGCTGAATTTATGAGACTGCCTCGACAGCCCCAGCTGGCGAAGGTTACTACAAATGTTCATAGTCCTGGTGGCCGCATTGATTGTGTGGGGAAATTTCTTGCCAGCTGTGAGTACAAACAAAGGAAGTTCACCATGTGGGTGCATGTGATCCGAGGTCAGTGTGTTAACAGTTTATTGAGCAGAAAAGCAGCCTGTGACTTGGGCCTCGTGGCCAGAGTGAATGAGATCTCTGAAGATATGTTTGGCGAGTTGGGCCTACTGAGCTGCAAACCTGTCCGTATAGCACTTAAAAGTGACGCAGTCCCGTACAGTATTTCTACTCCTCGTAGAATTCCGTTCCCGCTCATGCCTCAAGTGGAGAAAGAGCTCATGCGCATGAAGTCTATGGGGGTTATTGAAGAGGTGGTTGAAGCAACTGATTGGTGTGCCCCCATTGTTCCAGTTGCAAAGAAAAACGGAAAGGTGCGCATCTGTGTGGACCTGAAAAGGTTGAATGAGGCAGTGAAGAGGGAGAGATTTGTGCTGCCGACACTGGAAGATATAGCCCCGAAGTTGGCTGGGGCGAAGTTCTTTTCCACATTAGACGCTTCTAGCGGCTTTTGGCAGATCCCCCTGGATCCAAAGTGCCGCAAACTGACTACCTTTATCACTCCGGTAGGTCGGTTCTGTTTCTGCAGACTTCCCTTTGGGATATCCTCCGCTCCTGAGATCTTTCAGAGGGAAATGAGTTCTCTCCTGAGTGGCCACGTGGGCACAGCAGTCGTCATGGACGACATTCTAGTGTATGGGTCTACAGTGGAGGAGCATGATCAGCGTTTGAGTTGTGTGCTGCAGGCTATCAAAGAGTCTGGGCTGAAGCTGAATAAAGAAAAATGTCATTTTAGGAAAACTGAATTATGCTACTTTGGGCATATCATCAATGGGGATGGCATCAAGCCGGACCCCGAGAAAATTCGGGCTATCGAACAGATGAAAAGCCCTTCTGATGTACATGAGCTGAGACAGATATTGGGCCTAGTAAATTACGTGGGCAAGTTTCTTCCAGATTTATCTACAGTTTTGCACCCTATCACAGAGTTGCTTAAGAAAGATGTTGCCTGGGTCTGGGGACCCTCACAAGAAAAGGCGTTCCTGCATGCTAAGTCCCTGCTGGGGTCTGCCCCAGTGCTGGGGTTCTACGACCCTTCAAAAAAGACTGTGGTTAGTGCTGATGCAAGCAGTTATGGGTTGGGGGCTGCACTCCTGCAGCTGAATGACAACAAACTACAGCCCATCGCCTACTGTTCCCGCACACCGACGGCTGCGGAGTCAAAATACGCTCAAATTGAGAAAGAGTGCCTGGCTGCAGTTTGGGCCTGTGAGCGCTTTCAGCGTTATCTAGTGGGTTTGGAGAAATTTAGTCTGGAAACTGACCACAAACCGCTAGTCCCTCTTATCAATTCTTATGACATCGACAAAACACCCTTGAGATGCCAGAGACTTTTAATGAGACTACTCAGGTTCAATGTTCAGGCAGTGCATGTGCCGGGGAAGCAGCTGGTTGTGGCAGATACACTGTCCAGGCTCCCGCTGGCTGCTGCTGAAGAATCCTCCACAGAGTCGGATGTAAAAGTGTATGTTGATTCAGTTCTGGCCTCTAAGTCCATTTCTTCAAGGAAACTGGAAGAGATAAAGAAAGAGACATATTTGGACACAGATCTGCAAGAAGTTATAAGGTACATAAGAGATGGCTGGCCCGAGAGCCGGGCAGCCTGGATGTCTTTAAATGCTTACCAGCCAGAGAGGTCACAGCTCACGGAGCTGGAGGGGTTGGTACTGTTCCAAGACCGTATTGTAATTCCTGTCAGCATGAGGAAGGAGATGTTAAACAGGATTCACGATGGCCACTTAGGCATTACAAAGTGCAGAGAAAGAGCAGCTACAGCTGTGTGGTGGCCTGGGATCAGCTCCGACATTGCAAATCACGTGTCTAAATGTGCCTTTTGCCGGGAACGCCGGCCTACTCAGAGAAGGGAGCCCTTAATGTCTACTCCGCTGCCTGCGGGGCCGTGGCAGAAAATAGCTGCTGATTTGTGCGAACTGCACGGGAAAAAGTTTCTTGTAGTTATCGACTACTATTCCAGGTATTTGGAAATAGCACCCCTGAATGATATCACAAGTCAGGCCGTTATCATTCGCCTGAAGAGCTTGTTCGCCCGCTGGGGCATTCCAATGGAGCTGGTGAGTGATAATGGCATGCAGTTCGCTTCTACAGAGTTCAGTGCTTTCAGCAGGGAATATGATTTTGTACATTCCACGTCAAGTCCACATTATCCGCAGGCCAACGGAATGGCTGAAAGGGCAGTTCAAACAACAAAATTCATCCTAAAGCAATCTGAACCGTACCTAGCCCTCTTGTCATACAGGGCGACGCCCATTCAAGCCACCGGGTTTAGCCCGGCACAGCTGATGCTAGGACGCCAGATTCGCACCACTTTACCCTCAGTGGGTGTCTTCAAGCCGCCTGGCCCTGTTCCTCGGGACGAAGTCCTTAGGAGGGATGAAGAGGCCAAAAAGGGTTATCGTTTCTTCTACGACAGGAGACATTCTGTCAGGCCTTTACAGGAACTGAAAGCGGGCCAAAGTGTCAGAATTAAACTGGATGATGAGAAGAAATGGAAGACGCCTGCTACGGTAGTGGGCCGCTCTCCAGAACCAAGGTCTTACACAGTCCTTACAGAGGGAGGGACGGTTACACGCCGTAACCGAAGACATCTTCAGCCTGTACCTGAGAGTCTGGAACCGGATACCTCAGTACCACCGCCGGTGGGATCTCCTGTTCTAAGAGAGGTGCCTTCCCCTCAGCAAGATCATAGCGGGGATATATCTTTGCCTCCAGCAGACTCTTGTTCACCATCTTCTGTATCAGAGGACAGTTCATGCAAAGTTACATCAAGCGGAAGAGTGGTGAGGCTTCCGGCCCGATACAGGGACTGACTTTAGCTAGAACAGTGACCGGAAGTATGGGCAGAATAATCCCATGGTCACTGTGGACTAGGGTAGTCTACCCCGATGTCCAAGTCAGGATGTAATTTATTTGTTCATGTTTTCTAATCCATCTGTTCTTATAATGTTCTAAAACAAAATGTTGTTGTATACCCTGTTGGTGTACTTTGTTATTTAATATATGCGAATGTATGCTTTGCCTTTGAAAAAGGGGAAGATGTGATGATAGCAGGATGTGATGTCACTAGCTGGTGGGCGGGGCTTAGGTCCGGTGTCTGTGTCGCAGTTAGTTTAATACAATCAACCTGTCTGGATGTGTATTGCTATGCTCTGTAATAAAATAGAGTTGTACCATCATTGCTGTGTCCTGCATATGTCCTGCATCTCATGACAGAGACCTTAACCTACCTTTATACCCAAAACTAGATACATCAAGCAGCTCCTCCAGCATACCCAAAAAAGTTCTAAATCCACCCGCACACAACTGCAGCAACTTACAGTCCATGATGTATGGAGAACACTACACCCCAGAGACAAAAACTTTACTTTCTATACTCAGCCACATCAAACATACTATAGAATAGATTACATTTTCTCAGACCCACCCAGCCAGCCTCTCATTAATACGCAACGTCACAATCCAACCAATCACTTGGTCAGACCACGCGCCAGTGGTATGTGACTTCAACTGGCCTGAAAAACCAATACTTCCCTTCATCTGGAGAATGGATGACCAAATACTAACAGACCCCATATATAAAATAGAGAAAGAGAGAGTGTTAAATGACTACTTCCAGATAAACACCCAAGAAGAGACAAAGCCATCCACTCCTTGGGAAGCACACAAATGTGTTCTTAGAGGAACAATGATCAAACTCAAAGCCTAAAAAAATAAACAGAACAAGCAACACTACAACTCTCTAAGGGCCCAAATTGTCCATTGGGAAAAAGAACACACACAAAAAAACATCCTCCACTAATATAATAAAAACACTGACGCAACTAGGAATGAGCTTCAAACACACCTACTTAAAATGACACAACTTAAGGCACTCCACCTCAAACAATACTATTTTGAATATGGGAACAAATCAGTTTCCCGCCTTGCAAAAGCATTAAAAAGACAACAACTCAAAACCTATATTACAGACATAATTGACAACAGGGGCACTCACTATAAGGACAGCGCGAATATAGCTGAAATCTTGAGGCAATATTACTCCTCACTATACAACCTATAACCAGCACATGCAAACACACTGTCACATTTCTGCTGTTCCTTTAATTTTCTCTCCTTACCTGGCTGTAGTTTTCCTAATAAATAGCACCTCCTCCATACAGAAAGTGCTTGGATAACATTACTGCAACCTAGCTTTGCCTGTGACTCTACTCAGAGAACCTTACTGCCTGTGTTTAAACTGTATTTTGCCTCTGAATTTTTTCAGAACTCATATTGCAGTTTATTCCATTTCCATGCACGCATAATTCTATCTGCCTAAAGTCCTGTTGGAAACTACTTTCTCAGCGAGTACATTTAAGGTTTATTTGCCGTTTGCCTTTTTATTACAATATGGCCGGATCTACTTTCTACTCCAGCGGATTGATCTACCTTCAGTGTTTTCTTCTTCACTCTCTCTAAGGTAATCCCTTGCCATCCTGCTTATTTAGAATATCCTGCCTGTTTAAAGTTCAATTTCCTGATTGATCTAACTGTAAGCTTTGTGGACATTATTTAATTTTTTCTGCTACCCTGGACTTATACTTCATCAGTTTGTCCTGCATATACCTGTACCTTTGCCGGGACTTTATTCTCTTAATTCAAATTGTTTGTCTCCTATTTTTGTATTTATATCAGTTCCATTCTCTTTGACTGCCTTGTTTTACTTCTGCAGCTCTTATTCTTTGTTGGGTTTTATTTTTCATAAGTAAAACTCGTCTATATAAATTGCAGGTCTGTTTCTGTTTTCCTCACCTGCATACATTCATTACTTAAAGGTTATCTATGTATTCAAGACCATCTTTGCTAGTAACTAGTAGAACAAGTTTTTTTTTTAGTAGGATTGTGATACACACAGACTGAAGCGGACAGGCATAGGGAAACAAAAGAAATGGAGGACTATCTATCGGATATCAAGATCCCAACATTAGATCCTGAAGATACAAAACGCTTAGAATCACCAATCACAAATGATGAAATAATGAAAGCAATTAAAGACACACCGTGTGGAAAAAACTAGGGCCAAATGGTTTGGGCATTGCATATTATAAAACATTTGCACCCCTTCTAATACCTTACTTGGCCAATATGTACAATAACTTACTAGCAGAAGGTGGCTTTACATCAAACATGCTTAAAACTCACATAACATTACTTCCCTAACCTTTAAAAATACCCAATAAACCAGAAAATTTTCGCTCCTATCTCCCTACTAAGTTCGGACATTAAAATATACGCAAAAATCATAGCTACCCAAGTAAACAGCATCCTGTCAAAACTCATCAACACAGACCAAGTGAGATTTGTCCCGGGAAGGGAAGCGAGAGATAACACACTCAAAACTCTCCTTCTTATCTAACACGCCCAAAATAATCACATCCCAATGTCACTCACATCTAGAGATGCAGAGAAGGCATTTGATAGGGTGACATGGCCATTCCTGAGGGCCACCCTGTCAAAGATGAAGTTCAGCCACCGCTTCATTGAAATGATCTTTACCCTTTACGCAAACCCAACTGCCAAAATAAAAGTTAATAGCCTCCTGTCAAATAGCTTCATGATCCAGAACAGAACCAGGCAGGGTTGCCCACTCTCACCAATCTTATTCACTATAACCATAGAAACCCTAGCATTAAAAATACGGGGGGACACAAAGATTACAGGAATTAATATGGACGACACAAACTGGAGATGTACCCAAACAATGTTTTACTCATACTCACAAATACAGAAACATCCCTCCCAAGAGCTCAGCACATTTTTAAAGAATACAGGAAATTCTTCAACTTCTCATTAAATATAAACAAATCTGAATTTGTAAACATAACAATCCCAAGAGAAACATTATCTCAGATAGTGACAAACTGCCCACTGAAACAACAGAAAGACAAAATGAAATACCTAGGAGTATATATTTCGGCAGACCCTGACATAGTATATCGGGCCAACTACAAACACCTTGAGAACGCTCACAGCAGATCTTTCTAGCTGGAAATCCAAAACTCTCTCATGGTTAGGTAGAATAAGTTTGATAAAGTTGAATATCCTCCCCTGTATATTGTATATCCTACAAACACTCCCAATACCCATATCACATGACTACATAAGAAAACTACAGAATAACATAAAGGCTTTCATATGGGTCGGAATAAAACCTAGAACACAAAAAAACATATCTACCAAAAGAAAAAGGAGGGCTAGGGGTTCCTAACCTACACATCTATAGACAGGCCATAATAATACAACAACTTGTGGAATGGTGTACGAACGATCCACATAAACACTGTATCCAAATAGACAGATCAATACTACATACAAACATCTCAGGCCAATTGGCGTGGATATGAAAACAAGACAGACTGAAAATAATAGATACAAACAAAGGGGTGACGATCCTAGCAACTTCCGAATCTCACAGTGCTAAACCGGAAGTCAATCCGGTAGGTAAAGGTCAGTTCCTCAAGAGAAGCGGAGAGCCGTAGTTATGATGTATGATGTATGTGCCCTCTATACATGTATCCCTCAACATTTGGGCTTAAAAGCTGTAGAGTTCTTTTTGAATAGAGAGATGGATTTGGCTGATAATGTCAAACACTATGTGGGAGATGTTCTGATGTTTCTTCTCTCCCATAATTATTTTTGGTTTGACGGTGTGTACTACAACCAAATTTGTGGCACCGCCATGGGGGCAAAATTTGCCCCCCCTTTTGCTAACTTATATGTCTCGTGGTGGGAGCTTTCACATATTTACAGTATTCAAAACCCATGGCTAGAGAACATTCTCATATACGTCCGCTATATTGATGACCTGTTGGTCATCGTTAAAAAACCTTTGGATGATAGGGAGTTTGAGAAATTTATGGGTTAAATTAACAGGAATTTGTTCAACTTCCAATTCACTGGTACATATAGTACTAATTGTGTCAATTATCTTGATTTAACCCTACAGATTAGCCAAAACATTATAGTGACTAAGACCTACCGAAAAGAAACAGCTGGCAATACCATTTTACACGCTGCTTCTCAGCATCCTAAGCATGTAGTAAAAGCGATACCCCGTGGACAATTCATTAGACTTCATAGAAATACGAAGTCTGATGAAATGTATGAGGCTCAATCCTTAGAACTTAAAAACAGGTTCATTAATAGAGGATACAACTCTTGAAAAATGTTGAAAGGAAGTCAAAACATATAATTTAACATCAAAAGGTCAAAATGTGAATAAAAACCCAAAATCCAACTTTAAAGATGCCATAGTATTCACTACTGCCTATTCCAGACAATATGATGAGGTGGTCAAAATACTAAAAAAACATTTGCATATCCTGTCAGGTGATGAGGTTTTAAAACCATTTATTAATAATATTAGGTATGTGTGCCTAAAAAATCCATGACCTTAGGACAAAAATTGTCACCAAGTTTAGTAACTAGAAGCAACATTCATAAACAAAATTGGCTATACAAAACTGGCAATTTTAGATGTGGAAAACGTAACTGCCATATGTGTGCACATATACAGGAGGGTAGTCAGTTCTCTAGTAGCAGCAGAGGGGAGGTTTATAATATACACTTTTATGCAAACTGTGGCACCACTTTTGTGGTTTACTTGCTTACCTGCAACTTATGTCAGTTGCAATATACAGGTCAAACCTCCAGGGAGATCCGCAAAAGGTTTAATGAACATACTAGGGATGTCAAGAATTACAGAGTTCTGCAGTTGCCAATCATTTCAATGGATATCACTTTACTAATGTAGCAAATATGAATATAAAAATAATTGATGTTGCCACTATTCCCATTAGAGGAGGAAACAAATTCAAAATGTTGGAAAAGAAAGAGTTGTTTTGGTGCTTAAGTTGCATACTTGTTCTCCATCTGGTATGAATCTTGATTGTGACATCAATTATTTTATTGACATCTAACAGTTTTTGTATCAATGTTTATTTTTGTCTGTTTTTCCCCCCATTATTTTTAGAATATTTTTAATATGTTATTTATTTTGCCCCTTTTTTATATATTACCATACATATAGGTGGTATTAATTTATTTATGTGTATTTTTTATGGTGCAAACTTATCCATGTTAGACATTTATTAACACTCATATTATGTCTCACTGCAACATATATTGTAATGTTTATTTAGGTTAGGTTCTTTTTGCTTTTAACTTATATCAGTGGGTATGCAGTATAGGTGGTTTAATTACGGTCTATATAAGAAGCAGCTGTTGGCTTAACATGAGTATACTGATTAACCAATCATGAGCTGGCTTCCCCTTTTTAAAGCATCTACCTACCACATCCCATATGTCTATGAATAAGCGTCGTGGGAAGACGTGAAACTAGTCAGACATCAGTGTCAGTGTGTCTACCTGCCTTGTTCACATTTTTTTTGTGTGCACTCAGCGTATGTATTATATCTTTTTCATTAAAAATCTTTTTATCTGGATTCCTGTGTGCAGAGCCTGCCTTTCTTCCTTTGCACTGAAAATAATAGATAAAAACCCACTACTGAAAGAACTCTTTACAACTTGGGACAAAATAATAAGCCCCTCTACATACATATCTAATCTCGCTTCCCCAAAGACACCATTTAAAAATAACCCAGCCTTACCACTAAATATTCCTAAAATATATGAACAAACATGAAGACAGGCATACTTCTTCAACTAACACATCAAAACAAACTAAGGAGCCTTGCAGAAATACAATCTACAGATCCAGACGTAACACTTAACAGGCTGTCCCATGTTCAAATACATTACTATATCAACACACATAATTATAAGGAATCACTGCTTAGAGAAACAACAGCATTTGAAAAACTGTGTAAAACAGCATACTCCATCACATCTAATATGAATTCTCTACGAACTACTTTTAATACCTGATAGAAACCAAACGCCCAAATATGCCAAAGCGCGGGGAAAGGAACAGAACACAGACCTCACTTTAAAAACGTGGAATCAAATATTTATCAATATCAAAAAATCCTCCATTTCCGCACAAATTCAAGAAACAAACTACAAATTCTTAACAAGATGGTACTTAACACCAGCTAGACTAAAACTTATATATCCATCAACTACAGGCAGATGCTGGAGGGGCTGCTTGGAGGAAGGCAATATACACCATATTTGGTGGGATTGCCCCAAACTCCACAATTTCTGGACAAATGTTATAACGCATATGAACAAAGTACTGGGGTCCATGGTTCCCAGAAAACCTAGGATCCTGTTATTTACTAACCTCCCCAAAATAAAAGATAGGGCAAAAAACAAACATTTACTCATCATGATAAGTAGTGCGAAAGTTCTCATTCCCAGACATTGGAAATCCCCCAAAACACCCAACAAAAGGGACTGGCTGAAACAGGTGGACTTACTACTTCAGTTAGAGAGATACCATTATATTAGAACAGGCACAGAAGAGATACATGAAATGATGCTAAACACTTGGAAAAGAAGAACAAGAGTAATGCTCCAAGAAGCAACAGGATTAAACACCGGCCTGAATTCTAACCAGAGCCTGAACAAGGACTACCCATCGGGAAGATTAGCCAATCTCTTATGTAGTATACAGAAAAAGCCGGGATCTGACCCTGAGAGAACTGTCCAACAGCCCCTTCTCCAAATCCTCTTGGAGAAACAACAGATCCAAGGAACCCTCACTTTGAGCCAAGGGAAGTCTCATACCTCACACCAGGTCAGATAGGTATGCCACACCTTGTGAAAATACGACGAGAGACTGGCTTATTAGACCGACTTACTAGATTTATAAGAATATCATTGACACTATCAGGGAACCCTCTCTTGGACTAGACAATCATCTCCCCACAGTCAGCCTCAGAGAATCTAGATCTTGGTACAAGAAAGGACCTTGAAGTAGAAGAGGGAAAGACATCCTCACAAGGTCTGTAAACCCGGTCCTGTGAGGCCAAGATGGAGCTATTAGAGTCACAGAAGCTTGCCCCTGCTTGATGTGGGTGATGACTCGAGAAGGAAGAGTAAACAGAGGTTAACAGAATATGAGATTGAACCTCTAACGCATCACCAACATCACGTGCCATGAGGTCTATCTTCAAAAACCCCCACCTGAGGGATATCTCAGAGAGCCTTTGGGAGCAGAGACCACTCCCCAAGATGGGATTGATATAGGCAACCCCAGTTGCGTTATCTGCTAAGTAAAAGGACGCCCAAACAGGACCTGAATCCTGTTTAAATATTTTTCCCTAGCGTTATACGGAATCAAACCAGTAACTCTCAGTTACTAAACCTGAGATCGTTCTCCAAGAAGACTGGTGTTCGTAGACACCCTTTCCAAGATATCTCAGAAGGCAGGAGCCTTGAGACAAATAGACTGAAAGAACCACTGGTCAGAAGGGAAAGTCGTAGAAGTCACCGATCGATTACCTGAGAAAATCTCAGATAGAAGCAAGCAAAAGGATAACGACCATGGAAGCCACCTTGAGACCCACCACCTTCATGCATTGAGCTGCGGAGAGAGACAGGCAGATATATGATTGGATCGCCTTATATCGACAGAAAGATCTACATGGAATTGTGTTGATGCTAGCTCCCAGAACTATGCCCTGTTATGGGTATCAAAGGACTCTAAACCGGAAAGATCTTCCAGCAGTGAGCCTGAAGAAGACACAGAAAAGATTCCTAGTGGGACTTGCCAACAGGAAAGGATGGAACCTGGACCAAGAACACCGCCTGTGTCATCACTACTTCCCCTTTAAGATAAGAGGTATGGCCTTTCCCTCTCTGCCGTATAAATCAGTTGCTCACCTGTTACTAATTCTCTCAAACTTCCTCTCACAAGAGGTTGAACTACTGCGGTGTCAGATGTGTTTCTAAAGAAACTGTTACAACCGGATTTCTGCAGACACTTTTTAACTATCTTTGTTAAGACTTCATACTACCTTCAAAGAATTACCTGCACTGTTGCTTAACTTTTCAGAACTGGATTCTCTGCCTGTTTGGCGATTGTATCAGACTCCTCCAGCTGATCATGCCGCTCCAGTACAAGGCAGTGATGTCACTAGCTGTTCGAGCCGCTCAAGTACTTTGCATGACACTCCCAGTCCTGCCTGATTTCCACCTTGCTCTGGTAAGCAAATTACCTTATTTTTCATTCAGTCTCACATTACCAGCCCATTACGCTAGAGGTGGAAGCTCCGAGGTATGTAGTGGGTTTGACCGTGTTCCCGGTATATCATCTGATAAATTCACAACTTATGCAGTTACATTATATACCGGTAGCCATCCGATAGTTACTCCCATGTTTAAGATCCTGTGGAAACAGTGTAACTATTATTTCCAACTCCCTGTTATGGATTCAGCAACAATTAAAAACATAGTAATCAAATTCCTTTCCTTTTTAAAGGACGCTGTGCAATTGTAATTCACCAAAACCACTTATTCTATTTTCTAGCTTGTAACAGCCTGAGGCTCTCTTATCATCCAGAAAAAGTTGCCACCACAATCCTCACGTCCTGGCCACAGCTACGAGAGGTCCCAGGGTTTAGTAAAGACTATAAGAACCGAGACTAGTCCAAATGGTAAGCAACAAAATTCTTCCAGGTATGAGCCAGATCCAAGACAGACCGCAGATAACGAAAGTGATTCTATTGAATCAGGACAGAGGTATGCGTCTTTTAGGATGATAGAGATCATGAATTTGCCTCTAGGACCAATGGAAGAATAGAACTGATAGATTCCATTTAGTCAAAAACAGCTTGTGAACACACATTCAAAGTGTAAGTAGCTGCAGCTGGCTTCAAACTGCAAACCTCCCACTTGCTAGGCAGCTAAGCTAACCATCAGGCTACTACAGCTGATTAGACACTAGTAGAGGAACATTAAGTCCAGAGAGAACCCTCTCTTACAAAACACACCTCTAACTTGGCAATTGTCCACCCCTGGCCATAATTAGGTCTGAGAAAAAACCTAGACCCTGAGGAGGACACTGAGACTCTACTAGAGTTTTACCCATCAGTATTGTTGCTACGCCCATGCCCAGGATTGAATCTGGGATTCCTGCTGTGCAAACTGTTTCCTTATCTTTGAACCAGAGCCTGATCACATAGCACCTGAATTCTCAGATGTACTGCAAGAGACTGGAAACCTTCAATGAAAAATCTAGAAATGCATACTAGAATATAATATCACGTTATTTGGTTCCATACAGAGACAACTATAGATCCTACTATGGGTTATTTCAGCAAAAAAAGGAAGACCCCTTCTGGGCCTTCACATCCAAGCACTAATCAGGCCACTCGATTTCGATCTAACGCATCTGGGTGGAGAGGTTCTCTAAAACATCTTCGAAGCACCAAGGAGATATATCCTTTATGCAAAATAAACAAGTCCAGGTCACATAAAGGTACTAGAGAAGTTGAAACACCTTCCTATACATAAATATAGCCGCTATTACTGGACAACAAGAAAAACCAGAGGTGATCAAAACTCACGGCAGGGACGCCACTAGGAACTTTCCCCACTGTGCTCTACCTGGGAAAGAACCAGGGATGAGAGTCAACTAAGAAGGGTACATACCGTATATCCCTGCCGATAAGACGCCTTTATTTTGCCTGGCCCAGACGGATACCGCGCTGGCATGCTACGCAGCTCAAATTTACCCCACTCACCATTCAGCCATGGCCGCAAAGAGAAAGAGTTACAAGGCCGGGTTTAAACTTTGCGTCATAGAGTATGCAGAGAAGCATGGAAACCGCAGTGCAGAGAGAATTTTTCGTTTCTGAAAAAGTTGTGAGAGACTGGAGAAAGAAAACAGAAATTCTCCGGAAAATGGCGAAAAGAAAACTGACCCAGCACTACATCGTCGCGCCCCACGAGAACCTGGAAAAAGACTTGTATAAATGGGTATGTGACTTACGCTCCAGGGGCCTTGTTGTGACACGTTTGACTATACGAACCAAAGCTTTAAGATTTTCTAAAGACACTGGAAAATATAGTGCCAACCTCTCAGTTTTCCTCGCATCTGCTGGGTGGTGTAGCAGGTTTATGAACAGATACAAACTAGTCTTGCGCCAGAGAACACTCATGGCCCAAAAGTTTTTCATAGATTTGAAGGATAAAGTGCAAAACTTCCATAATTTTATACGTTGTGAGCTTAAAAGGTGTATGTTTGAACTGTCGTCCATAGGCAAAATGGATGAAATGCCAATGCTTTTTGATATGCTGGGTAATACCACAGTTGACTTTTCTGGAAACCATACAATTAATGTCAAAACAACTAGTCATGAAAAGCAACACTTCACTGTTGTCTTGTCAAGTATGGCAGATGGGACAAAGCTGATGCCATTGGTTAGTTTTAAAAGAAAAAGCATGCCAAAAAGAAGACTTTACAACCGGTGTCCTGGTAAAAGTTCACCCCAAGGGGTGGATGAACGAGACTCTTATGCATGTTTGGCTAGATAAGGTTTGGCCAAAAAGACCACAAAACTGTTCTAAATCACATGCATTGCTTGTTTGGGACCAATTCCGCAGTCATCTGAGAAAAACTGTAAAGGAAAAGCTACAGAGAGATAATACAAGGCAAGCTGGGAATCCTGCTGGTTGTATATCAATCCTGCAACCATTACACGTCTCCATGAACAAACCTTTTAAAACTCATGTAAAAAAATCCTGGAACAACTGCATGTTATCTGGGCAAAAGCAACTAACTCAAGGAGGTGCTTTGAGGTGCCCTAGCTACAAGCTTTGTTGTACAGTGGGTTAAAGATGCATGGGATAAAATACTGATCATTAAATCCTTTAAAAAGTGTGGAATAACTTGTTCAATTCACAGGGCACATGAAATAGAGTAGGCAAAACTTGTTGAACTATTTGAAATTGACACTGATGAGGAAAAGTTTTTTCTTCTGACCAATGCCTTTGAAAATGTATTTGTATTGCTAAATAAATTATGTTAATGTTCATCCATAAACATGTGGTATGCATAAGGTTTAATATCATACATAAATCCCTTGGAACCCTGTCCTCTCCCGTGGGGAGAGCGTAGGGTCCCTTTGGAGTAGCAATCGCTTTGCAGCTACTTACAAGGGGCCCTTCACTCTCCATACTATGCAGGATAGAAAAGGGGTCCGGGGCAACTTAAGTACCCCTGGCTTCCATGACTCAAAGGCGGGCCTCAAATGTAGGGGAGTGCCGCCGGGATGTGGACGGAGAGGGGGCGACCACCTGAGGTGGAGAGATGGGTCGAGAGGGCCCCCCTGAAGGGGATCCCCTGTGCCGACCTGCTCCCCCTACAGGTGGATGCCCCCGCAATGCCGCCCCCGTCCTTGGAGAAGCACTCTCCCTTGAGCTCCATGGCTCCCTCCCTGACACTTCCTTTAGCTAAAACGGGGACTGTCCCTACTGCCCACCACCGGGAGGCAAAGGATGGTAATGTGACCGAGGTGGCACCTGAATGGAGTGCTGATGGGACACGGTGCTGAGAGTGGACAGCTGCCAGAGGGGGAGAGAAGGGTTGGAGAGGTTCCCCATGTGCTAGCCCTGTTTTGTGCCCCTATGATGCTGACCTGTGCCTTGGGAGAAGTGCTTCCCCCTGGTTAACGTGTGGAGTGTTTCGACTGCTTGACCACTTCCCTGCCTTCCCCTCTTCCTTTGCTGACTCAGAGGTGCGAGCTTATTAAGTAAATTTGTCTTCCTACCATTTGTCATTTCTGAGGGGCAAGTTTTTGTCTTCCTCCTCTCTGACGTCTCCTTGGGGCCAGTTTAAGTAACATTTGCCATTTTCCTGGGGCAAGTTATAGTGGGCCCGGCGGGGTACAGTTCCTCTGATTATTAAGTTCGGGCAGGGGGCTTAATTATGCAGGGCCAACGGACAACCGCACAGGGGCTTAATTCCGCAGGGCCAATGGACAACCGTGCAGGGGCTTAATTCCGCAGGGCCAATGGACAACCGTGCAGGGGCTTAATTCCACAGGGCTAACGGACAACCACGCAGGGGCTTATTTTCCTCCTCTCTGACGTCTCCTTGGGACAAGTGTACGTTAACATTTGCCATCTCCCTGGGGCGAGTTTTGGTGGGCCCAGCCGGGTACAGTTCCTCTGATTAAGTTCAGGAGGCGGCTTAATTCCGCAGGGCCAACAGACAATCACGCAGGGGCTTAATTCCGCAGGGCAACGTAGAACCGCACAGGGGCTTAATTCCGCAGGGCCAACGTAGAGCCGCGCAGGGGCACGTCGACACCCTCAGCATTCCTAAAGCAGGAGAGAAAGCAAAGTAGGCCATGACAGACCACAGGATACCCATCCCCCTTGAACCAGGACAAGGAAATGGCACGTGTCAGCAGCGGAGACCGCTCCCTTGCAATTTACTGTAGACAGGATGAGGGAGTTACAGTAGAGCTGCCTTTAAACTGGATTTAGATGATCAATGGAGCAAAGCCACTAGGGGGGCACCACTTCCAGCAGAGTAGGGGTTTTCCATACCTCTCCCCATGGGGACCTGAGTACCGAGCGGTGGGTCAGTTGGATGCTCGGGGGGCGCTCCCTCCCGTTTCCGTCCACCTGGAGGCGCCAGTGGTGGGGCTTCTCCCTCTCGGGGACCCATGTATCGAGTGGCGGGTCAGTCGGATGCTCGGGGCTGCGGGAAGCTCCCTCTCATTTCGGTCCACTGGGGGGAGGCGGCGGGGCTTCTCCCTCTCAGGGGCCTGTGTACCGAGAGGCGGGTCAGTCGGATGCTCAGGGCCATGAGGTGCTCCCTCCCATTTCTGTCCAACCGGAGGCACTGGCGGCAGCGGGGCTTCTCCCTCTACCTCCTGGGGACTTGTGTACTGAGCGGCAGGTCAGTCAGATGCTCGGGGGCTGCTCCCTCCCGTTTCCATCCACCGCAAGGAGGCGGTGGCTCTCCTCCCTCTCGGGGACCCGTGTACCAAGAGGGGGGTCAGTCGGATGCTCAGGGGCCGCTCCTTTCTGTTTCCATCCACCGAGAGGCACTGGGGCTTCTCTCTCTTCCGGGAAACCGTGTACCGAGCGACGGGTCAGTCAGATTCTCTGGGGCCACTCCCTCCCGTTTCCGTCCACTGGGAGGTGCCCATGGGGCTTCTCCCTCTCGGGGACCCATGTACCGAGCGGCAGGTCAGTCGGATGCTCTGGAGATGCGTGGCACTCCCTCCCGTTTCCGTCCACCTGGAGGCGCCGGCGCTTCTCCATCTCCCTCCTGGGGACCCGTGTACCGAGCGGCAAGTCAGATGGATGCTCGGGGGCCGCAGGGTGCTCCCTCCCATTTCCATCCACCTAGAGGTGCTGGCGGGGCTTCTCCCTCACCATCCCAGGTACCCGTCTACCGAGCGGCAGGTCAGTCAGATGCTTGGGGGCCGAGGGGTGCTCCCTCCCGTTTCCGTCCACCCGGAGTCGCTGGCGGCGACAAGGCTTCTCCCTCTCGGGGCCCGTGTACCTAGCGGTGGGTAGTCGGATGCTCAGGACCGTGGGGCGCTCCCTCCCGTTTCTATCCACCTGGAGGCGCTGGCAGCGGCGGGGCTTCTCCCTCTCCCTCCCGGGGACCTGTGTACCGAGCGGCGGGTCAGTCGGATGCTCAGGGGCCGCTCCCTTCCGTTTCCATCCACCAGAAGCGCTGGGGCTTCTCCCTCTCCCTCCTGGGGACCCGTGTACCGAGCGGTGGGTCAGTCGGATTCTCTGGGGTCACTCCCTCCCATTTCCGTCCACTGGGAGGCGCCGACGGGGCTTTTCACTCTCAGGGACCCGTGTACCGAGGGTCAGGTTAGTCAGATGCTCTGGGGATGTGGGGCGCTCCCTCCTGTTTCCATCCACCTGGAGGCGCCGGCGCTTCTCCCTCTCCCTCCCGGGGACCGTGTACCGAGCGGCGAGTCCGACGGATGCTCGAGGGCCACGTGGTGCTCCCTCCCATTTCCATCCACCTGGAGGCGATGGCGGGCTTCTCCCTCTCAGAGACCCGTGTACCGAGGGTCAGGTTAGTCAGATGCTCTGGGGATGTGGGGCGCTCCCTCCTGTTTCCGTCCACCTGGAGGCGCCGGCGCTTCTCCCTCTCCCTCCCGGGAACCGTGTACCAAGCGGCGAGTCAGACGGATGCTCGGGGGCCACGGGGTGCTCCCACCCATTTCCATCCACCTGGAGGTGCTGGCGGGGCTTCTCCCTCACCATCCCAGGTACCCGTCTACCGAGCGGCAGGTCAGTCAGATGCTTGGGGGCCGAGGGGTGCTCCCTCCCGTTTCCGTCCACCCGGAGTCGCTGGCGGCGACAAGGCTTCTCCCTCTCGGGGCCCGTGTACCTAGCGGTGGGTAGTCGGATGCTCAGGACCGTGGGGCGCTCCCTCCCGTTTCTATCCACCTGGAGGCGCTGGCAGCGGCGGGGCTTCTCCCTCTCCCTCCCGGGGACCTGTGTACCGAGCGGCGGGTCAGTCGGATGCTCAGGGGCCGCTCCCTTCCGTTTCCATCCACCAGAAGCGCTGGGGCTTCTCCCTCTCCCTCCTGGGGACCCGTGTACCGAGCGGTGGGTCAGTCGGATTCTCTGGGGTCACTCCCTCCCATTTCCGTCCACTGGGAGGCGCCGACGGGGCTTTTCACTCTCAGGGACCCGTGTACCGAGGGTCAGGTTAGTCAGATGCTCTGGGGATGTGGGGCGCTCCCTCCTGTTTCCATCCACCTGGAGGCGCCGGCGCTTCTCCCTCTCCCTCCCGGGGACCGTGTACCGAGCGGCGAGTCCGACGGATGCTCGAGGGCCACGTGGTGCTCCCTCCCATTTCCATCCACCTGGAGGCGATGGCGGGCTTCTCCCTCTCAGAGACCCGTGTACCGAGGGTCAGGTTAGTCAGATGCTCTGGGGATGTGGGGCGCTCCCTCCTGTTTCCGTCCACCTGGAGGCGCCGGCGCTTCTCCCTCTCCCTCCCGGGAACCGTGTACCAAGCGGCGAGTCAGACGGATGCTCGGGGGCCACGGGGTGCTCCCACCCATTTCCATCCACCTGGAGGCGCTGGCGGGGCTTCTCCCTCTCCATCCCATGTACCGAGCAGCAGGTCAGTCGGATCCATGGGGGCCAAGGGGCGCTCCATCCCGTTTCCATCCACCCAGAATCGCCGGCGGCCAGGCTTCTCCCTCTCTCTCCTGGCGGACCGTGTACCGAGCCGCGGGTCAGTCGGATGCTTGTGGACCTCATTGCGGGGCAACCTATGCGAGTCCCCCCACGACCTTTCAGACAATGATGGCCAGGAAGGATTTCCAGGAGTGTGGGAACGGCGCCCCTCTCCCCCCTGTGCCTTCGCATTGTTCCCCAGGCTTGTGGAACTCCTTGTCGGCCAACCTATGCAAACCCCCGTTATGGTGCTCGCGCCCTTCAGGCTGAGTAGGAGCTCCAACGGTCCTGCCCGCAAAATGGGTTCGCTCCTCAGGGTGATTCTCATGCCAACCTTCGTGCGCGTTTCCAAGGGACCCTCCGGAATAGACAAGTGCTCTAGGGCATTCCCTGGAGCTCCATGCTGGCAAGGGAGAAGTTCCAGGAGAGTGTGCGGGTGGCCCCATCTCCCTCGCGGTGCGTCTGGGTCAATGTTCCTGGGGCTCATGGAGCTTATTGTCGGGTAACTTGTGCGAGTCCCCCTGGACCTCCAGACCTCTCAAGCGATGGTATTGTGCTCGCGGGCCTTGAGGCCGAGCAGGAGCTCCATGGTCCTGTGCGCAATATGGGTTCCTGGAGCTCAATGCTGGCCAGGGAGGAGTTCCAGGAGAGTGTACAGGCGGCCCCCTCTCCCAGGGTTCATGGAAATCCTTGTTGGGCCACTTGTGCGAGTCTCCCCCTGGACCTCCAGACCTCTTCAGCAATAATATGGTGTGCAGGCACCAAGGCCGAGCCCGAGTTCCGCAGTCCTGCCTGCAAAAACAAGAAAAAGAGGACAGTGTGTAACTTTCTACCTGTTGCAATCTATTTACCAGGTGCGAACTATCTACCTATTATGCCCTATATAGCTGGTGTGACCTATCTATAGGTGCGTCTTGGAAGCAAGTATATACGGTAAGACCTTAAAAAACAAGCAACTGCTATCAAACCAGCCTTAAAGGGACACTGAACCCATTTTTTTTCTTTTGTGATTCAGATAGAGCATGCAATTTTAAGCAATTTTTTAATTTACTCCTATTTTTTCTTCGTTTAGAACTCTGGACAGCACTTTTTTTTCTTGGTGGATGAATATCTACCAATTAGTAAGGACAACCCAGGTTGTTCACCAAAAATGGGCCGGCATCTAAACATTTCAAATAAAGATACCAAGAGAGTAAAGACAATTTGATAATAGGTGTAAATTAGAAAGTTGCTTAAAGGGACAGTCTAGGCCAAAATAAACTTTCATGATTCTGATAGAGCATGTAATTTTAAACAATTTTCCAATTTATTTTTATCACCAATTTTGCTTTGTTCTCTTGGTATTCTTAGTTGAAAGCTTAAACTAGGAGGTTTATATGCTAATTTCTTAGACCTTGAAGGCCACCTCTTTTCAGAATGCATTTTAACAGTTTTTCACCACTAGAGGGTGTTAGTTCACGTATTTCATATAGATAACACTGTGCTCGTGCACGTGAAGTTATCTGGGAGCAGGCACTGATTGGCTAAACTGCAAGTCTGTCAAAAGAACTGAAATAAAGGGGCAGTTTGCAGAGGCTTAGATACAAGATAATCACAGAGGTTAAAAGTATATTATTATAACTATGTTGGTTATGCAAAACTGGAGAATGGGTAATAAAGGGATTATCTATCTTTTAAAACAATAACAATTCTGGTGTAGACTGTCCCTTTAAAATTTCATGCTCTATCTGAATCACGGAAGAAAAAATTTGGGTTCAGTGTCCCTTTAACTATTAATAGGTTGATAGCTGGGAGCTCATTACCCTTCAACCAGGAATATGTATTTAAAAAGAAAAACATATCCTAGAGACAAAGTCACCCTCAGATAACTTAAGAAGGGCCTTTCAGACTTAAAGTGAATGTAAATTTTCTAATATTGCATTATATACCACAGCCTCCCAGACACTGTTCAGAGAGGTGTACTGTTTTCCCTCCTTGTAAATCTCACATTTGATGATGGACCACAGGTTCTCAATGGGGTTCAGATCAGGTGAACAAGGAGGCCATGTCATTAGATTTTCTTCTTTTATACCCTTTCTTGCCAGCCACGCTGTGGAGTACTTGGACGCGTGTGATGGAGCATTGTCCTGCATGAAAATCATGTTTTTCTTGAAGGATGCAGACTTCTTCCTGTACCACTGCTTGAAGAAGGTGTCTTCCAGAAACTGGCAGTAGGACTGGGAGTTGAGCTTGACTCCATCCTCAACCCGAAAAGGCCCCACAAGCTCATCTTTGATGATACCAGCCCAAACCAGTACTCCACCTCCACCTTGCTGGCGTCTGAGTCGGACTGGAGCTTTCTGCCCTTTACCAATCCAGCCACGGGCCCATCCATCTGGCCCCTCAAGACTCACTCTCATTTCATCAGTCCATAAAACCTTCGAAAAATCAGTCTTGAGATATTTCTTGGCCCAGTCTTGACGTTTCAGCTTGTGTGTCTTGTTCAGTGGTGGTCGTCTTTCAGCTTTTCTTACCTTGGCCATGTCTCTGAGTATTGCACACCTTGTACTTTTGGGCACTCCAGTGATGTTGCAGCTCTGAAATATGGCCAAACTGGTGGCAAGTGGCATCTTGGCAGCTGCACGCTTGACTTTTCTCAGTTCATGGGCAGTTATTTTGCGCCTTGGTTTTTCCACACGCTTCTTGCGACCCTGTTGACTATTTTGAATGAAACGCTTGATTGTTCGATGATCACGCATCAGAAGCTTTACAATTTTAAGAGTGCTGCATCCCTCTGCAAGATATCTCACTATTTTTGACTTTTCTGAGCCTGTCAAGTCCTTCTTTTGACCCATTTTGCCAAAGGAAAGGAAGTTGCCTAATAATTATGCACACCTGATATAGGGTGTTGATGTCATTAGACCACACCCCTTCTCATTACAGAGATGCACATCACCTAATATGCTTAATTGGTAGTAGGCTTTCGAGCCTATACAGCTTGGAGTAAGACAACATGCATAAAGAGGATGATGTGGTCAAAATACTCATTTGCCTAACAATTCTGCACTCCCTGTATATATATATATTTATACACATGTCTAAGTATATATTTATCTCTCTTTCTATCTATATACATCTATTTCTATATTTGTCTTTATGCACATATATATATATATATCAATTTATAAATATGTGAATATATAAATATATAGTTGATTCTCTCTCTCTATCTCGGTGTCACTCTCTCTCTGTCTCTCTCTCTCTGTGTCTCTCTCTCTCTATCTCTCTCTCTCTCACACTCTCTCTGTGTCTCTCTCTTTCTATTTTTATTTGTCTCTCTCTCTATCTGTGTGTCTCTCTCTCTATATCTGTCTGTCTCTTTCTCTTTGTGTGTGTTTCTCTCTCTCACTCTGTTTATCTCTATCTCTCTATCTTTCTATCTCTATCTATATTTCTATGTCTCATTTTATCATTCTATATCTCTCTCTCTTTCTCTCACACTCTCTTTTTCTCTCTCTCTCTTTCTATCTCTCATTCTCTCTTTCTATCTCTCTCCCTTTCTCTCTCTCTCTCTATTTCTCTCTCTCTTTGTCTCTCTCTCTATTTTTTTATATTTGTCTCTTTCTCTCACTCTTTCTCTCTGTCTCTCATCTTGTCTATATTTCTCTCTCTATCTCTCTCTCTTTCTCTCTCTCTGTATTTTTCTCTCGCTTGCATATTCTCTATATTTCTATCTCTCTCTTTCTCTCTCTCCTTCTTTCTCTCTCTCTCTATATATATATATCTCACTATTTCTCTCTCTCTCTCTCACTCTCTTTCTCTCTAATTTTATCTCTTTTTCTCTATTTCTATCTCTTTATCTCTGTGTCTCTCTCTCTCTATATCTCTCTCTCATTTTTTCTCAATTTGTTTCTCTCTTTCTCACTCTTTATCTCTCTCTCTTTCTCTTTTTTTTTCTTTGTCTCTCGTTCTTTCTCTCTCTCTGTCTCTCATTCTCTCTCTTTCTATCTCTCTCTATAGTTTAATATTTCTCTATCTCTTTCTCTCTATCTCACTCTTTCTCTCTCTCTCACTCGTTATCGCTCTCTTTCACTCTTTCTGCCTCTCTCTCTATCTCATTTTTTCTATATTTCTATATCTCTATCTCTGTCTCTCTCTCTCTTTTTCTCGATCTCTCTATCTTTCTCTCTCTTTATTTCTCTCTTTCTCTCTCTTTATTTCTCTCTTTCTCTCTCTTTATTTCTCTCTCTCTCTCTATTTCTTTCTCTCTCTCTTTATCTCTTTCTCACTCTCATTATATAATGTTTTCTGTCTCTCTCTTTATTTTTCACTATTTCTATATCTATTTCTATCTCTCTGTCTCTTTCTATCTATCATTGGTTCTTTTTCTATTTTTTTTGTGTCTTTCTACAAATATGTTTATATCACTCTCTCTTTCTCCCACTTTATCTCTCTCTATTACTCTCCTTCTCTTTCATTTTTATCTTTTTATCTCTCTCTCTATTTTTCTGTCTCTCTCTCTCTAGTTCTCTATCTTTTTCTCTCTATTTCTCTCTCTCTCACTTTTTATCGTTCTCTCTCTCTCTCTTTCTTTCTCTCTCCTGCTCTTTTGCTTTCTCTCTCTCTCATTCTTTTTTTCTCTCTTTATCTTTATCTCTATTTCTCTCTTTTTCTCTCTCTTTTTATATATCTCTCTCTCTTTCTCTCTATATAACTCGATCTCTCACTCTCCTTTTCTATCTCTCTATTTATCTATTTCTCTCTCTTTCTCTCTCTATATTTCAATCCCTCTCTTTATCTTTATATATGTATTTTTTTTTCACTTTAAATTTGTATATCTCTCTCTGCTTCTCTATCTTTCTCTATCTCTATTTTTCTCTCTCTTTATCGTTCTTTTTCTATCTCTCTCTCTTTCTATGTCTCTCTCTCTCTTTCTAGCTTTTTCTATTTTCTCTTTCTATATCTTTCTGCCTTTTTTATCTCTTTCTCTCTATCTCTTTATCTTGCTCTCTCTCTTTCTCTATCTCTCTTTTTATATCTCTCTATCTTGCTCTATCACTCTCTTTATCTCTCTTTCTATTTCTATCTCTCTCTCTCTTTCTTTCTCTCTATTTCTCTCTATCTTCCCATCTATCTCTCTCAATATTTCAACCATTCTCTCTATATTTTTATATATCTCTCACTCTTTCTATCTATTTAAATGTTTATCTCTCTGTTTATCTATCTCTCTCAATTGTCTCTCTCTTTCTATCTCTATTTATTTCGATTGATATCTCTTTCTCTCTCTATCTTTCCATCTATCTCTCTCAATATTTCTAACATTCTCTCTATATTTTTATATCTCTCTCTCTCTTTCTATCTATTTCACTGTTTACCTCTCTGTTTATCTATCTCTCTCAATTGTCTCTCCCTTTCTATCTCTATTTATTTTGATTGCTATCTCTTTCTCTCTCTATCTCTTTCTCTCTTTCTATCTATCTATCTCTATTTCTCTTTATCTCTCTCTCGATCTCTCTATTTTTATATCTCTCAATCTTTCTCTCTCTCCATCTCACTCTCTATCTCTCTATTTATCTCTCTCAATCTCTCTTTATCTCTATTTCTCTTTTTATATTTCTTTCTCTCATTTTCTGTCTCTCTCTATCTCTATTTTTATCTATTTCTCTCTCTCTTACTCTGTCTAACTCTCTCTATCTCTCTCTATTCCTATATATATATATATATATATATATATATATATATATATATATCTATATATATATATATATATATCGAAAATATTAAAAAAATTATGTTGCCTATTTCATTAAAGAAAAAAAATCATGAGTTCAATTGATTTTAAATAAAACAATAAAATCTTAAATTTTTATAATCGTATTTGATTGTGCATTACAATCTTATGTATTATACTGTTTACTGTTAAAGGGACAGTCCAAACCAGAATTTTTTTTTTTTAAAAAAGCGAGATAATCCCTTTATTACCCATTCCCCATTTTTTTTATAACCAACACAGTTATATCAATACACATTTTACAGCTGTGACTATCTTGTATCTCAACATCTCCTAAACGTCCCTAATCACCTTACTTTTAGTTATTATCTATTGACTTGCATTTAATCAAATTAGTGCAGTGTCTGCCACAACCCACGGGCGTGATCACAATGCTATCTATAAGTTTTACCTGAAATACTCTACCCTGTTGTGAAAAGCAAATACAAAATCATTTGATTAGAGGCGGCCTTCAAGGGCTTAGAAATTATCATATGATCCTTCATAGGTTTTATATCAACTAGAATACCAAGATAATGAAGCTAATTTATTTATAAAATTAAATTTGAAACTTTTTTAAAATTAAATGCCCGATGTTAAAGATATAAATTTTTTAGTCCTTCACTGTCCCTTTAACACAAAACTAACCCTAATTTAGTTAACCCCTTAATGACCACAGCACTTTTCCATTTTCTGTCCATTTGGGACCAAGGCTATTTTTACATTTTTGCGGTGTTTGTGTTTAGCTGTAATTTTCCTCTTACTCATTTACTGTACCCACATATATTATATACCGTTTTTCTCGCCATTAAATGGACTTTCCAAAGATACCATTATTTTCATCATATCTTATCATTTACTTTAAAAAAAATTATAAAATATGAGAAAAAAATGGAAAAAAACACACTTTTTCTAACTTTGACCCCCAAAATCTGTTATACATCTGCAACCACCAAAAAACACCCATGCTAAATAGTTTCTAAATTTTGTCCCGAGTTTAGAAATACCCAATGTTTACATGTTCTTTGCTTTTTTTGTAAGTTATAGGGCCATAAATACAAGTAGCACTTTGCTATTTCCAAACCATTTTTTTTTCAAGATTAGCGCTAGTTACATTAGAACACTAATATCTTTCAGGAATCCCTGAATATCTATTGACATGTATATATTTTTTTTTAGTAAACATCCCAAAGTATTGATCTAGGCCAATTTTGGTATATTTCATGCCACCATTTCACCGCCAAATGCGATCAAATACAAAAAATCGTTCACTTTTTCACAAATTTTTTCACAAACTTTTGGTTTCTCACTGAAATTATTTACAAACAGCTTGTGCAATTATGGCATAAATGATTGTAAATTTTTCTTTGGGATCCCCTTTGTTCAGAAATAGCAGACATATATGGCTTTGGTGTTGCTTTTTGGTAATTAGAAGGATGCTAAATGCCACTGTGCACCACACGTGTATTATGCCCAGCAGTAAAGGGGTTAATTAGGGAGCATGTAGGGAGCTTTTTGGGGTAATTTTAGCTTTAGTGTAGTGTAGTAGACAACCCCAAGTAATGATCTAGGCCCATTTTGGTATATTTCATGCCACCATTTCACCGCCAATTGCGATCAAATTAAAAAAAAAGTTAAATTTTTCACAATTTTAGGTTTCTCACTGAAATCATTTACAAACAGCTTGTGCAATTATGGCACAAATTGTTCTAAATGCTTCTCTGGGATCCCCTTTGTTCAGAAATAGCAGACATATATGGCTTTGGCGTTGCTTTTTGGTACTTAGAAGGCCGCTAAATGCCGCTGCGCATCACATGTGTATTATAGCTAGCAGTGAAGGGGTTAATTAGGAAGTTTGTAGGGAGCTTGCAGGGTTAATTTTAGCTTTAGAGTAGAGATCAGCCTCCCACCTGACACATCAGACCCCCTGATCCCTCCCAAACAGCTCCCTTCCCTCCCCCACCCCACAATTGTCCCCGCCATCTTAAGTACTGGCAGCAACTCTGCCAGTACTAAAATAAAATATATATTTAGGCTTTTTGGTTTTTTTTTTAAAAGCATATTTACATATGCTGCTGTGTAGGAGCCCCCCTTAGCCCCCAACCTGGCTGATCCCCCACCAAACAGCTGTCTAACCCTCCCCCTCTGCCTTAATGGCCGCCATCTTGGGTACTGGCAGCTGTCTGCCAGTACCCAGTTTATAAAAAAAACAGTTGCTTTTTAAATTTTTCCCCATTTTCTGTAGTGTAGCTCCCCTACCCACCAAAGAACAAACCCCCACCCCCTCCTAGATACCTTTGACTGTTGTTTATTTTTTTTAAATAAAAAGCTTTACACTGATTAAAGCACAGTCTTTTCTGTAGTGTAGCGGTTCCCACCTGCTCCCGCCCTGTGCACGCGCCCGCCCGCCGCCCGGCGTGCACGCGCGCGCTCCTGTGCGCGCCCCCATCGCCCCCGCCCCCCTCTACATTACCCGGCCCATCGATGGCCGCCCACCCGCCTCACAAGTCAGCTCCCACCCACCAACGTTACCGGCCACCGATGTCCGGTGCAGAGAGGGCCACAGAGTGGCTCTCTCTGCACCGGATGGCCATTTAAGGTTATTGCAGGATGCCTCCATATCGAGGCATCACTGCAATAACCGGAAAGCAGCTGGAAGCGAGCAGGATCGCTTCCAGCTGCTTTCCACACCGAGGACGTGCAGGGTACGTTCTCAGGCATTAACTGCCTTTTTTCTGAGGACGTACCCTGCACGTCCTCGGTCGTTAAGGGGTTATACTATTATTGTTATGAAGTGTAAATCAATATAGATGAAAACAGAATTTATGCTTACCTGATAAATTACTTTCTCCAACGGTGTGTCCGGTCCACGGCGTCATCCTTACTTGTGGGATATTCTCTTCCCCAACAGGAAATGGCAAAGAGTCCCAGCAAAGCTGGTCACATGATCCCTCCTAGGCTCCGCCCACCCCAGTCATTCGACCGACGGACAGGAGGAAATATATATAGGAGAAACCATATGATACCGTGGTGACTGTAGTTAGAGAAAATAATTCATCAGACCTGATTAAAAAACCAGGGCGGGCCATGGACCGGACACACCGTTGGAGAAAGTAATTTATCAGGTAAGCATAAATTCTGTTTTCTCCAACATTGGTGTGTCCGGTCCACGGCGTCATCCTTACTTGTGGGAACCAATACCAAAGCTTTAGGACACGGATGAAGGGAGGGAGCAAATCAGGTCACCTAAATGGAAGGCACCACGGCTTGCAAAACCTTTCTCCCAAAAATAGCCTCCGAAGAAGCAAAAGTATCAAATTTGTAAAATTTGGCAAAAGTGTGCAGTGAAGACCAAGTCGCTGCCTTACATATCTGGTCAACAGAAGCCTCGTTCTTGAAGGCCCATGTGGAAGCCACAGCCCTAGTGGAGTGAGCTGTGATTCTTTCAGGAGGCTGCCGTCCGGCAGTCTCATAAGCCAATCGGATAATGCTTTTAAGCCAAAAGGAAAGAGAGGTAGAAGTCGCTTTTTGACCTCTCCTTTTACCAGAATAAACAACAAACAAGGAAGATGTTTGTCTGAAATCTTTAGTAGCCTCTAAATAGAATTTTAGAGCACGGACTACGTCCAAATTGTGTAACAAACGTTCCTTCTTTGAAACTGGATTCGGACACAAAGAAGGTACAACTATCTCCTGGTTAATATTTTTGTTGGAAACAACTTTCGGAAGAAAACCAGGCTTAGTACGCAAAACCACCTTATCTGCATGGAACACCAGATAGGGCAGAGAACACTGCAGAGCAGATAACTCTGAAACTCTTCTAGCAGAAGAAATTGCAACCAAAAACAAAACTTTCCAAGATAGTAACTTAATATCTACGGAATGTAAGGGTTCAAACGGAACCCCTTGAAGAACTGAAAGAACTAGATTTAGACTCCAGGGAGGAGTCAAAGGTCTGTAAACAGGCTTGATCCTAACCAGAGCCTGAACAAATGCTTGAACATCTGGCACGGCTGCCAGTCTTTTGTGAAGTAAAACAGATAAAGCAGAGATCTGTCCCTTTAGAGAACTTGCAGATAATCCTTTCTCCAAACCTTCTTGTAGAAAGGATAGAATCTTAGGAATTCTTATCTTGTTCCATGGGAATCCTTTAGATTCACACCAACAGATATATTTTTTCCATATTTTATGGTAAATTTTTCTAGTTACAGGCTTTCTAGCCTGAATCAGAGTATCTATTACAGAATCTGAAAACCCACGCTTTGATAAAATCAAGCGTTCAATCTCCAAGCCGTCAGTTGGAGGGAAACCAGATTCGGATGTTCGAATGGACCCTGAACAAGAAGGTCCTGTCTCAAAGGTAGCTTCCATGGTGGAGCCGATGACATATTCACCAGGTCTGCATACCAAGTCCTGCGTGGCCACGCAGGAGCTATCAAGATCACCGAGGCCCTCTCCTGATTGATCCTGGCTACCAGCCTGGGGATGAGAGGAAACGGTGGGAATATATAAGCTAGGTTGAAGGTCCAAGGTGCTACTAGTGCATCTACTAGAGTCGCCTTGGGATCCCTGGATCTGGACCCGTAGCAAGGAACCTTGAAGTTCTGACGAGACGCCATCAGATCCATGTCTGGAATGCCCCATAATTGAGTTATTTGGGCAAAGATTTCCGGATGGAGTTCCCACTCCCCCGGATGGAATGTCTGACGACTCAGAAAATCCGCTTCCCAATTTTCCACTCCTGGGATGTGGATCGCAGACAAGTGGCAGGAGTGATCCTCCGCCCATTGAATTATCTTGGTCACTTCTTTCATCGCCAGGGAACTCCTTGTTCCCCCCTGATGATTGATATATGCAACGGTCGTCATGTTGTCTGACTGAAACCTTATGAATTTGGCCTTTGCTAGTTGAGGCCAAGCTCTGAGAGCATTGAATATCGCTCTCAGTTCCAGAATGTTTATCGGGAGAAGAGACTCTTCCCGAGAACATAGACCCTGAGCTTTCAGGGATTCCCAGACCGTGCCCCAGCCCACTAGGCTGGCGTCGGTCGTGACAATAACCCACTCTGGTCTGCGGAAGCTCATTCCCTGTGACAGATTGTCCAGGGTCAGCCACCAACGGAGTGAATCTCTGGTCTTTTGATCTACTTGAATCGTCGGAGACAAGTCTGTATAATCCCCATTCCACTGTCTGAGCATGCACAGTTGTAATGGTCTGAGATGAATTCGTGCAAAAGGAACTATGTCCATTGTTGCAACCATCAATCCTATTACTTCCATGCACTGCGCTATGGAAGGACGAGGAACAGAATGAAGTACTTGACAAGAGCTTAGAAGTTTTGATTTTCTGACCTCTGTCAGAAAAATCCTCATTTCTAAGGAATCTATTATTGTTGTTCCCAAGAAGGGAACTCTTGTTGACGGGGACAGAGAACTTTTTTCTTTGTTCACCTTCCATACGTGAGATCTGAGAAAGGCTAGGACGATGTCCGTATGAGCCTTTGCTTTTGACAGGGATGATGCTTGAATCAGGATGTCGTCCAAGTAAGGTACTACTGCAATGCCCCTTGGTCTTAGAACCGCTAGAAGGGACCCTAGTACCTTTGTGAAAATCCTTGGAGCAGTGGCTAATCCGAATGGAAGTGCCACAAACTGGTAATGCTTGTCCAGAAAAGCGAACCTTAGGAACTGATGATGTTCCTTGTGGATAGGAATATGTAGGTACGCATCCTTTAAATCCACGGTAGTCATAAATTGATTTTCCTGGATAGTAGGTAGGATCGTTCGAATAGTTTCCATTTTGAACGATGGTACCCTGAGAAATTTGTTTAGGATCTTTAGATCCAAAATTGGTCTGAATGTTCCCTCTTTTTTGGGAACTATGAACAGATTGGAATAAAATCCCATTCCTTGTTCTCTTATTGGAACTGGATGTATCACTCCCATCTTTAACATGTCTTCTACACAATGTAAGAATGCCTGTCTCTTTATTTGGTTTGAAGATAATTGAGACCTGTGGAACCTTCCCCTTGGGGGTAGTTCCTTGAATTCCAGGAGATAACCTTGAGAAACTATTTCTAGCGCCCAAGGATCCTGAACATCTCTTGCCCAAGCCTGAGCAAAGAGAAAAAGTCTGCCCCCCACTAGATCCGGTCCCGGATCGGGGGCTATCCCTTCATGCTGTTTTGGTAGCAGTGGTAGGCTTCTTGGTCTGCTTACCCTTGTTCCAGCCTTGCATTGGTTTCCAGGCTGGTTTGGGTTGTGAAGTATTACCCTCTTGCTTAGAGGATACAGAATTAGAGGCTGGTCCGTTTCTGCGAAAGGGACGAAAAGTAGGCTTATTTTTAGCCTTAAAAGACCTATCCTGTGGGAGGGCGTGGCCCTTTCCCCCAGTGATGTCTGAAATAATCTCTTTCAAATCAGGTCCAAATAATGTTTTACCTTTGAAAGGAATGTTAAGCAATTTTGTCTTGGAAGACACATCCGCTGACCAAGACTTTAGCCAAAGCGCTCTGCGCGCCACGATAGCAAACCCTGAATTTTTCGCCGCTAATCTAGCTAATTGCAAAGCGGCATCTAAAACAAAAGAGTTAGCCAATTTAAGTGCTTGAACTCTGTCCATAACCTCCTCATACGAAGATTCTTTACTGAGCGACTTTTCTAGTTCCTCGAACCAGAAACACGCTGCCGTAGTGACAGGAACAATGCATGAAATTGGTTGTAGAAGGTAACCTTGCTGTACAAAAATCTTTTTAAGCAAACCCTCTAATTTCTTATCCATAGGATCTTTGAAAGCACAACTATCTTCGATAGGAATAGTAGTGCGTTTGTTTAGAGTAGAAACCGCCCCCTCGACCTTGGGGACTGTCTGCCATAAGTCCTTTCTGGGGTCGACTATAGGAAATAATTTCTTAAATATAGGGGGGGGAACAAAAGGTATGCCGGGCCTTTCCCACTCTTTATTTACTATGTCCGCCACCCGCTTGGGTATAGGAAAAGCGTCGGGGGGCACCGGAACCTCTAGGAACTTGTCCATCTTACATAATTTCTCTGGAATGACCAAATTGTCACAATCATCCAGAGTAGATAACACCTCCTTAAGCAGTGCGCGGAGATGTTCTAATTTAAATTTAAATGTCACAACATCAGGTTCAGCTTGATGAGAAATTTTTCCTGAATCTGAGATTTCTCCATCAGACAAAACCTCCCTCATGGTCCCTTGAGATTGGTGTGAGGGTATGTCAGAACAGTTTTCATCAGCGTCCTCTTGCTCTTCAGTGTTTAAAACAGAGCAATCGCGCTTTCTCTGATAAGTAGGCATTTTGGATAAAAGATTTGCTATGGAGTTATCCATTACAGCCGTTAATTGTTGCATGGTAAAAAGTATTGGCGCACTAGATGTACTAGGGGCCTCCTGTGTGGGCATAACTGGTGTAGACACAGTAGGGGATGATGTAGTATCATGTTTACTCCCCTCATTTGAGGAATCTTCTTGGGCAATATCATTATCTGTGGCATTACTGTCCTTACTTTGTTTGGACACTATGGCACAATTATCACATAAATTTAAATGGGGAGACACATTGGCTTTCATACATATAGAACATAGCTTATCTGATGGTACAGACATGTTAAACAGGCTTAAACTTGTCAACAAAGCACAAAAAACGTTTTAAAATAAAACCGTTACTGTCACTTTAAATTTCAAACTGAAAACACTTTATTACTGAATATGTGAAAAAGTATGAAGGAATTGTTCAAAATTCACCAAAATTTCACCACAGTGTCTTAAAGCATTAAAAGTATTGCACACCAAATTTCAGAGCTTTAACCCCTATACAGTCCCAGCTATATGCTTTGCTGAGACCCAACCAAGCCCAGAGGGGAATACGATACCAAATGACGCCTTCTAGAAGCTTTTTTAGTGATTCTTAGATCCTCACACATGCATCTGCATGCCTTGCTCTCCAAAAACAACTGCGCAGTAATGGCACGAAAATGAGGCTGAGTCTATAACTAGAAAGGCCCCCAGACTAAAAAAGGTGTCCAACACAGTGCCTGCCGTTTTTTTTAAACGTTCCCCAAGATTATAATGCCAATTATAAGCTACAATCTGCATAATATGCCCCAATAAAGCAATCGTTTTAGCCCATAAAAATGTCTACCAGTTTTTAAACCCTTTTTTAAGCCCTTTATTCTTTTATATTTGACTAAGAAAATGGCTTACCGGTCCCCATGAGGGGAAATGACAGCCTTCCAGCATTACATGGTCTTGTTAGAAATATGGCTAGTCATACCTTAAGCAGAAAAGTCTGCTAACTGTTTCCCAAAACTGAAGTTACTTCATCTCAACAGTCCTGTGTGGAAACAGCAATCGATTTTAGTTACTGTCTGCTAAAATCATCTTCCTCTTACAAACAGAAATCTTCATCCTTTTCTGTTTCAGAGTAAATAGTACATACCAGCACTATTTTAAAATAACAAACACTTGATAGAAGAATAAAAACTACATTTAAACACCAAAAAACTCTTAACCATCTCCGTGGAGATGTTGCCTGTGCAACGGCAAAGAGAATGACTGGGGTGGGCGGAGCCTAGGAGGGATCATGTGACCAGCTTTGCTGGGACTCTTTGCCATTTCCTGTTGGGGAAGAGAATATCCCACAAGTAAGGATGACGCCGTGGACCGGACACACCAATGTTGGAGAAAAATATATTATCCAACTGTATAAATATCTTTTATAATATCTATTTGTAATATTATACTTATATTCTATATTTATATTATTATTTCAGAAATTTATACAATGCCAGACTGCATTGTAATTGGTTGCACCAGCGCAACAAGAAAAGGTCGACCTCAACCAAATGTCAGTTTCCATGTCTTCCCAAAGACACATGACAAAATAAGGATTTGGCTACAACAAACAAATCAATATACTCCGGAGCAATTAGAACCCATGGTTCAAAGAATTTTTGATACGAACAAAACAGTCAAATACCGTATGTGTTCAAGACATTTTCATCAGGACTGTTATTACTCTCATGGTGTCAACAAAAAACTAAAACCAGATGCAGCTCCTACAATTTTTCCATCACATATAACACATTCAGAACCAACGACCGATACTTCTCTAACTGATACTAGAATATGTCCATTAACATTATCTGAAGCAACAGCATCAACATCTAGTGCATTTATTATTGAAAACCAACCCAGAATAAATGTATGTCATGCATGTGATCACCGAACAAATTTAACTTTAGATGACGCTTCGACAAATACTGAAGAAATAGTAAAGATTGATAACTCGACCTCTTTTGACCCATTTCT
This sequence comes from Bombina bombina, assembly GCF_027579735.1. Lineage (NCBI taxonomy): Eukaryota > Metazoa > Chordata > Amphibia > Anura > Bombinatoridae > Bombina > Bombina bombina. Next base: position 582,432,031 of record NC_069499.1, read on the forward strand.
TGGAACACGAAGTTCGAGTGTGCAAACATTAAAAACAATCAGAAATCAATCAAAAGCTACAAGCACAAGAGATTACTTAAAAAAAAAAGGACCAATATACGTGGACAATGGGAGACATGTCAGCAGATAACAGTCTTCAAGGGAGCATTGCATCTGTACAAGACCCATCATCCATTCCTGTTCAAGAAATTCAAACATCACAAACTGTGGATAACATTGAAATAATCCATCCAATTATTGATATTGATAATAGAGATAACATTAGTACCATATCAAATGTCGATCCTCTAATTGATAATTCTATAATTGAACACAATATAGATAGTTTAGACATATCTAATGTTGAAGATATGGACCAATGTGATAGCCCCGGATTCTCCGCAAAATACTGTATCTATACGATAATGGAGGACCGTTCAAAGAAAATTTTGGATATACAAATTGTTCAAGTATCAGAGGCATCCTCATCAGTAGCTATGGAGGCAAAGGGTTTCCGGCGTGCTATCAATAGCTTACTTTCCAAAGGATTATTAACAGTGGTAGTTGCAACTGACAGGCATGTCAGCATCCGTAAAATAATCAGAGAGGACTATAAAAATATAAACCACCAATTTGACATCTGGCACTATACAAAGAGCCTTAAAAAAAAATACATAGTGTCGGAAAGAAAAAAAAATGTGCTGAACTAACAAAATGGGTACCATCTATAGCTAACCACTTATGGGCTTGCAGCGTGTCCTGTCAGGGTGATACAGATAGAATGGAGAAATTATGGAAGTCGTGCCTCTACCATGTTTTGAACATCCATTCATGGGAAGAAAATGGCATTGAATACAAATGTAACCACGGAGAATTACAATTGGATAAAGATCGACCAAGAAAATGGCTAAGCAAACAATCAGAGTCATTCCATGAATTGGAGAAGATTGTTTGTGATGCACAAATGATAAAAGATTTAAAACATCTGAATCTTTTTTGTCACACTGGAAAGCTGGAAGTATTCCACAGCTTCGTCTTGAAATATCGTCCTAAAAGGATTCATTTTAAGATGGATGCTATGGAGGCTAGAACTAAACTTGCAGCGCTAGCAAACAACAGAAATTCCCATTGTGTACAAGCAAAGGTGATGCACCCAACTCCAAACAGTGCTAGTTATGGTGATTTAAAATATCTATCTTACTTCCCGAAGAGTAAAAAACAATGGATGGTTCGACCGGTGTATGAGGACATGGACTTGTCTTACATATTTGAAATGAATATTGAAGTGCTTGATTTAATTGAAGGAAAATCAACTCACTCCTGGGAATCTAGAAACGTGCAATTACCTCCGAACATTGCCTCTACTCCAAAACCAGACAAAAAATTATTGATTCAAAAACATCAATCCCGATTTTGAAACATTTAAGATTCACTAACACAATAATCAGACATTTACCAATCTAAAAATATGGATGTACAAAAAAAAAAATAAAAAAAAATATATAGATTTCAATATATATATATATAAATACAGATATATATATATATATATATTAATTTATTTATATTTCAATATAGAGATGTGTGTATGTGTATATATATATATATTTTATTATATATATATATATATATATATATATATAAACGAAAATTTAGTTATCGTTTTCAAATATATTTTTAGATATAATATTGTCTACATCTATAATTATGACAGTTTAATATGTTTTGATTTTTGAAATGATTATTAGTGTTTCAAGAGTTATTATTTAATAAAAAAAAATAAAAATTTTTTTTTTTTGGAATATTTCATTTTTTCATTCTTAAAAATGCATAATTCATTTTGATTATTTTACTTTTCAGATTTAAAAAATATTTTGCTATTATCAAATTTTTGTTTTATAAAAAAAAGATCTCTCTCTCTCTCTCTCTCTATATATATATATATATATATATATATATCTATATATATATATATATATATATATATATATTGTTTCAAAGTTGAGTATCTGCACTATCATCCAACTCTCCACAACTGCCAGGGTGCTCTCAGGAGTATGTAGTAGCTAAATGATTAAAAGCACTCTCTGGACTTCTGACAACAAAAGCTAAATTTATTGACTATCAAAATAAATTTTGGTTTTGTTGTCACAAGTCCAGAGAGTGCTTTCAATCATTTACCTACTATATATATATATATATATATTTATATTTTTATATTTACCAAAGTAAAAATTGAAATATATATAGTTATAGGTATATAGATATAATTCTAAATTTCAGATTTAATTGTATCATGATTTATAATTATTTATATTTGTTATTCGAGTGTAAAGAAAACATTGGAAGGATGATATGATTTTTTTTTTTTCAGACCTTGAAGTCCAACTCTATTTGATTTACTTTTATAAAAAAGTCATAGAGAGTTAGCTCCTGTAGGCCATATAGATAGCATTGTTATCACGACCGTGGCTAGTGGCAGACACTGCACTAATTGGATAAAATGCTATTCAGTAGATAAGAACTAAAAGCCAGGTGATTGTAGGTGGACAGAAGATTCTTATATATATGTTAGTCCTAGAAGTACACAGTCTATTATTATAACAGTGTTTGTTTTGCAATACTGTAGTGTGGGTAATTAAGGTATTATATATATATTTAATTATCATAACTTCTGCTGTTGAATGTACGTTTAATAAGTAATATTTAATTAATATTAAATAAAATAAAATAAAAATTCAATACAAATTTTATAATATATTTTTTATTTAAAAAATTTAACTGTATAAATGTTAAACATTAATAAAAAAAAAGAACGGTTGGTTTATTTTGGAGTACTTTCAAATCTACAATTAAATTCAACTCACAAATTGAAAGTTTACCAATACTAATAATAGAAAGGACTAATCCAGAATCATTGAAAATGCTGGACCATCATCCTCCGGGTAATGAAAACCGACATATATATTGTCTGGTGTCGGGAAACAACTGCGAATGCTATTAACCACACAGGAAGGTATGGGTCTTCTATTTTTGGGTCCCAAATCTCCATACATCCATTTTGAAAATCCTCTATACGCTAGCTTGCGATAACCTCTGTTATATAAGAAAATAATAATAAAATTATATGATATACTTTAGGCATTCATTATATATCTATATCATTATTTCTAACTCACTATATAAACTACTTTTAGTTCTATATCTAAATATATCTATTAATATATGTATAGATATAAACATAAATATATATAAAAATATATATGTGTTTCATTTTCAAAATACGTTTAATATTTATATATATATATATCACTAAATATTTATATAAATATATACATATTAATATAATTGAATGTAGATTTATATAAATCAATTTGTCTATATAGATAGCTAACTAAATAAAAGGAATATTTAATAATAAAAAATAAACTTTGGTTATATATAAAAAAATAAAAATAAAAAAAAATAACCTTTGTGTCAAGATGTTTTGCTTATTGGGTCTCATTGGAACATAACTATATGTTATGCTGTTCACCCTATCAAGAAATTGTTGGCTAGTCTCCTGGATGTGAAATGGATGTTCATAAATGCAACTTTTTCCATCAGGTATGTGATAATCAATATCGTCATTTTCTCTGCAACAAATTGATTCGATAACAGTTGGCATTAGTTTACAATTGCCACATCGACACCAAGACAAATTATCCAATCGCTCGTTGTCTTCATTGCTGGATGAATTGGAATCTGAATCTGAATTTGATTCTGTATCAGTGTCTCTTGATACTGTCTCAACAATTGGATCGAATACGTCCGCTTGAGAAACATCGATTTGACTATTTTCAGCATTTCTTTCTTGTATAAAATTTCTCATCTTTAAAATAATAAAAAAAAATAACCAAAAAATTGGATTCAAGTCATCTCTAATATAAAATTTTTCTTTTTTAAATAAAATTTTTTTTTTTTTATAAAAATTAATAAATAATTATTTATATTCTAAACCTTATTATAAATGATGTACAATTATTAAAAGAAACAAAAATAAAATTTTGAATTTTCAAGAAAAGAGTTGAAAATAATCTGTCACCAATATTTTTTTTTCTTTAACGATAGGCTTCAATAGATTTATTATGGATCATGTGCTTTCAAATGTGTACTGATGTAAATAAATGACAATCTTGATGCTTTGAAATATGAACACTAGCTGATGTCTGTTTATAATTAATAGTTACGTCTAGATTTTATTTGGAAGAAAGACAAGCATACTGATAAACTTTATATTTAGTTTAAAGAATGCACTGATTGTCAATCTTTTTTAAAAGTCACATGAATTAAAATAAATTTATTAAGAATATAAAATATTAATAAAAATGTAAACTTATAAATAAATGGTAAATAAAATATACATATAGTTTATTAATATGTGTTTTATATATATATATATATATATATATATATATATAAACACACAGAAAAAGTCCAGCACTCACTCACAAGCTCTCAACTAAGATAAAAAGCAGCAATGGAAGAATTAGTTACCGCATCTGGCCAAATGGGAAAAGCCCAGGTACCTCGTCAAGGTTTCTTCCAATAAACCTGGGTCCCTAACCAGCCACACAATGCAGGCTCACAATCAAACAACTGTGAAAAAAAGGAAAAAAAGCAACTGTGAAAAAATGGAGGGTGCACAGGCTTATGTAATTTCCCCAAACATATACAAAACACGGGGGTGGGGTCAGCACTCTCATGCCGGACCGGGTACACATCCTATGACCCTGCAACATGCACAGCCCTGGGTGCAAACCAGCACTCTCAGGAAGCTGCACTGTTACCAGAGCCACAGGCAGTTAACCCCAGTCAGGCCTGGGTGCAAGGCCCAAACAGGGAAAATTACAAAAAAATATTTTAATATAAACACACAGAAAAAGTCCAGCACTCACTCACAAGCTCTCAACTAAGATAAAAAGCAGCAATGGAAGAATTAGTTACCGCATCTGGCCAAATGGGAAAAGCCCAGGTACCTCGTCAAGGTTTCTTCCAATAAACCTGGGTCCCTAACCAGCCACACAATGCAGGCTCACAATCAAACAACTGTGAAAAAAAGCTTTTTTTCACAGTTGTTTGATTGTGAGCCTGCATTGTGTGGCTGGTTAGGGACCCAGGTTTATTGGAAGAAACCTTGACGAGGTACCTGGGCTTTTCCCATTTGGCCAGATGCGGTAACTAATTCTTCCATTGCTGCTTTTTATCTTAGTTGAGAGCTTGTGAGTGAGTGCTGGACTTTTTCTGTGTGTTTATATTAAAATATTTTTTTGTAATTTTCCCTGTTTGGGCCTTGCACCCAGGCCTGACTGGGGTTAACTGCCTGTGGCTCTGGTAACAGTGCAGCTTCCTGAGAGTGCTGGTTTGCACCCAGGGCTGTGCATGTTGCAGGGTCATAGGATGTGTACCCGGTCCGGCATGAGAGTGCTGACCCCACCCCCGTGTTTTGTATATGTTTGGGGAAATTACATAAGCCTGTGCACCCTCCATTTTTTCACAGTTGCTTTTTTTCACAGTTGTTTGATTGTGAGCCTGCATTGTGTGGCTGGTTAGGGACCCAGGTTTATTGGAAGAAACCTTGACGAGGTACCTGGGCTTTTCCCATTTGGCCAGATGCGGTAACTAATTCTTCCATTGCTGCTTTTTATCTTAGTTGAGAGCTTGTGAGTGAGTGCTGGACTTTTTCTGTGTGTTTATATTAAAATATTTTTTTGTAATTTTCCCTGTTTGGGCCTTGCACCCAGGCCTGACTGGGGTTAACTGCCTGTGGCTCTGGTAACAGTGCAGCTTCCTGAGAGTGCTGGTTTGCACCCAGGGCTGTGCATGTTGCAGGGTCATAGGATGTGTACCCGGTCCGGCATGAGAGTGCTGACCCCACCCCCGTGTTTTGTATATATATATATATATATATTTATATAATAAGAATTTTAATTACCAGTTCTTGAACCTCCTCCTCACTAATTTCAAGCAAAGTTCTTCTGCTCGTGCTCGGTCCTGCGGTTGCCATTTTCTGAAATAATTAACTAACAACAATGAAATTGAAGTTGTTTATTAGATTTTTTAATCATGGTTTTATGCAGATGTACATTTGACATAATAATTATAAATAATATATATATATTATTATATATATTATATATAATAATTAATAATGATATATATAGATACATAATGACAAATATATATATATAAAGTTATAAATATACCGTATTGGCCCGAGTATAGGCCGCACCTGATTATAAGCCGCACCCTTAAAGTTTGATGCCATTTTAAAGAAATTACATTTTTAACTTTTTTTAACTTAAAGAAAACACACACACATTAGTAGAACAGTAAAACAGTATTTTATTTAATGAATAGGAACACATATCCTACTCTGCTGAGTAGGAGGATGATATACTATATTTGTATAGGGTCAGCTATTGTATAGGGTCAGCAGATACAGGACCTCACAGAAATATTGAAAACTATTTTGTAGTTATACTGTAAATAAAGAAGGGAAAAGGAATGGACAACAAGGAGAGTGATGGGAACAGTCCTCACCCTCTCCCCTGCACAACAATCAACAACATTAGCAACTGTTCTTAAGTCATCCCTTTGAGAAATTTTAGTCACTTTCACTGCCTGTCTCTCCACCAATACCGGTATTTCTGCTCAGGTTTTCATCACTACTTCCAATGCTTTCTACATCGCTATCACTATTTTCTTCATTATTCTCCTGATCAACTTCTCTCTGATCTTCCCACAAAACATCATCTTCACTACCATCCAATGCATTTGACAGGCAACATTTTTTGAATCCTTTTATGATTGATTCTGAAGATATCATTGCCCATGCAGAAACAATCCACTGACACAGCAAAGCCACTGATGGTTTCTTAATTTTGCCGCTTGGTGTGAGGGCATGATCTCCAGCCACAAGCCATTCAGAATACTGATGCCGTAGATTATCTTTAAATGGCTTGTTGACCACAACATCAAGAACTTGGAGTTGGGATGTCATACCCCCTGGTATTACAACCAGATCTGATTTCAAGGATCCAATCTTACTTTTTACATCAGGTGTTAAATGTCCTTTAAAGGCATCCAATACCAGCATAGCTTTTTTTGCAAGTAGAGCACCAGGCCTACTCTTCCAAACAACTGATAGTCAATCATTCATTAGCTCCTTGCTCATCCATCCCTTTTCTTGACATCTGACAATTAAGCCTCTTGGAAGATTTTCTTTCGGCATAGTTTTACTTTTTAGTATCACATAAGGTGTGAGCTTATGACCATCAGCTGTAACAGCTAACATTGCTGTTATACGTAATTTTTCATTTCCTGTGGTCCTCATAAGAATGGATTTTACATAGTAACATAGTAGATAAGGTTGAAAAAAGACTGAAGTCCATCGAGTTCAACCTATACAAATCTAAAATACTTACAAAAAGCTCCAGTTAAGCTTAAATAACCCCATTAAAATGTGACCCATTTAATACTAGCAATCATATCCATGAATTTTGTTTATATACAGAAATTTATCCAGACTATTTTTAAATGTATCTATGGTATTGGCATTCACTACCTCCTTTGGTAATGAGTTCCACAATTTTATTGCTCTTACAGTGAAAAAACGTTTCCGTTGCAGGAGATTAAATCTCCTTTCCTCCAACCTTAAATTATGACCTCTTGCTCCTTTGCTCCTTTTTGATCCACAGTTGTATTACTTGGCATATCAAAGAAAACTGGAGTTTCGTCTGCGTTTCCAATTTGGCTCAATGGATAGTTGTGCCTTTTCCTGAGCTCTATGACATACCGTTGGAATGCAAGCAGCTTTTCATTGTAGTCAACAGGTAGTCTTTGTGCAAGTGTTGTCCTGCGTCTTAGAGAGAGGCCATTTCTGATCATAAATCTACGGCACCATCCAAGGCTTGCTTTAAATTCATGCCTGGAAATATTTAATTCACTGGAAATTTCTAATGCCTTCAATTGTATGATTTTTCGGGTGACAGGCATTCCATTTTTTCTTTGCTCTAGAATGAAGGGAAGCACTGCTGCATCAACTTCATAATACCTGACTTTCTTTGGCCCTCTGAACGATTTCCTTGTAGAAGCAGAGATTTCTAGTTTGTTCCGCATCAGCTTCCATCTGCGTACATTTTTCTCATCTACATCGTATTTTCTGGCAGCATCTCTATTGTTTGTTTCTTCCGCGTATTTTAAGACTTTGATCTTAAAATTTGAATCGTAACTTCGCCTTATCCCTTGGCTGGTCGAACTCCGAATTTCCACATGATCAGCCATATTGGTACCGTATTTTACCGTATGTTGGCTCCTGTACAAAAAAAAACAAAAACCTCATCCTTAACTCTCTGCCCCCTCACCCAGCCCCCTCTCCCTCACCCAGCCCCCTCATTACCCTTTTTGCTCTTCTCTCACTCACACACAACCACCTCCTCATCCTCTCAGCTCCCCTCTCCCTCCCACACAGACCCTTCCTCACCCTCTCAACCCTCTCTCCTAACCCTCTTTTCCTCAATCACAAACAGCTTCTCTCTCCTTACCCTCTCAGCCTACCTCCTTCACACAATGCCCACAACTCACCCTATTACAGGTAACTACCTCCGATCAGCCCTCACCCTCTCAGCCCTCTATCTCCCTCACACACAGACCCCCTCCCTCTATGAGATAAGGTAAGTCTCCTTACCCTCCCCACACACACAGCCCCCTCATACCTACAGGCTGTCTCCTATTAACACACTCAGCCTCCTTCCCTCACACAGTGCCCACAACTCACACTATCCCTCCCCTCAGCTCTCCTCACCCTCTCATCCCCCTATATCCCTCACACACAGACCCCCTCCCTCCATGACAGATAAGGTAAGTCTCCTTACCCTCCCCACACACACAAAGCCCCCTCATAACAACAGGATGTCTCCTATTAACCCACTCAGCCTCCTTCCCTCACACAGTGCCCACAACTCACACTATCCCTCCCCTCAGCCCTCCTCAACCTCTCAGCCCCCTATCTCCCTCACACACAGACCCCCCCCCCCTGACAGATAGGGTAAGTCTCCTTACCCTCCCCCCACACACAGCCCCCTCTTAACCCACTCAGCCTTCCCCCCCCCACACACACACAGTCCCCAAATAAAGTCCAATATATGGTAAAAACAATGATTCTTTATTCCATAGAACAAACAGGATTCATAGGCGAGTGTGTTCACTATTGGGTACTTCATAACGTGTATTCTACTATCAGCATAGTATTGGTATATGACACCTTACAGTATGATTTGTCATACCGTTACTACCATATACTGTATTCTACTAAGTGGTTCATTGTTTTATTACAGTAACTAAAAAACTACTAAATGGATACAAAAAGAAGGAAGAATCACTTAAATCACTTAAAACCAGTCCTTTTGTATCCTGCATTTTTGCGTACCATTCAATAAAGAATACTGGTACTTTTTATCTCCTACTTTACCGGTAAATTGCCTATCTTTTTTTATATGGGACTTTATTTGGCTGTCTCCCTTTCCCCGTTACCTCCTAGCTCAGATGGAGTTGCCTGCCTAAGGAAACACCTGAGAAACACAATAATTAGATATAATTCAACACATAGTTCTATATACACACACACATATATATATATATATATATATATATATATATATGCAAATATATATATATATATATATATATATATATATATATATATATATGTACATAGCTACATATATATTTGTAAAATTAAAAATAATTATTAATACAGACATAAATGCTCTAATAAATATGTACATCAATATATATTTCTATATATAAATATATATGTACATATGTATGTACATCTTATTGAAGATATATATACATCTAAACATATCGACATTTAAATATATATTTATATAGAGAGAGTTTAGTATACATATGACACTGGTTTTAAAAAGCTTAAATTTACACCATTTACAGAATATTAAACTTTTTTTAAAATAATGGGACTTCGATTTAAAAGCATTAAAAAAAAAAAGTGCATTTATTACTATAGCCTGTACTCAGAGCTGCACAGTGGTGTTGCAGAAAAGCACAGCAAGCTCAAATTAATCAGTTTGCCAAGAGCAGAGCTATCTAGCAGACTTCAAAGAAACAAAATCTTACTGTCAATAAATCCAAACAGTTTTGAATGCATAGAAAGAACGGTTATCAGAGAAATGCTATTGAAGTCTGTGTTTTATGCTTATTTTATTAGGTTTATAATGCTGCCTAGCTAATTTTTATCATTATTTTACTTTGTTTTATTATATATTCAGTGTTATGTGATTATGTTATTATGTTTATAATGCTGTTTAGCATTTAAAATCTTCATTTCAAAGCTTTAAAATTAATGTATTAGGTGGTGTTATGACAATTTTAAAACTGAGCGATAGCTGTATATGTACACACACACACACACACACACACACACACATATATATATATCTCTATATGTATGTATAAATATATGTATGTAAATATATATAGAGGCATCTATACATTTACATAGACTTATATTTACATATATGCATCAATCAGAATATATAAATATATATATATATATATATATATATATATATATATACATATACAAACATCGATAATTACACCAATATATATATTTATATATAGAGATCTATATATCTATATAGAATTATTATTATATAGTTAATAATAAATATATTTATATATATATAGAGAAATACCTATATGTATTTTGAGTATTAAATACATGTAAACATATATATATATATATATATACATATATTTATATACATGTCTAATTATACATAAATGTTTATATATATACATATATCAATATATCTACATTTATACATCTATCAAGATATATATATATATATAAATATAAATTCACAAAATTTATAGATTCTACTGAATTGGTATATATATATATATATATATATATATATATATATATATATATACATATAGCCATATCTATATATATATATATGCATGTATTAAAAGATATCAATATATATGCACATACATTCATATATGTAATTCTATAGAGATATACTTCGATAAATACAGACATATATATATATTACTATACATATATAGTTATACATAGGGATATATGTACATATGTAGATGTGTTTAAAAATCATTACATATATTTAGATATTGATATATATATATATATATATATACATTTATATCGATATTTTTACATACATATATCTAGATAAATATCTATATATATATATATATATATGTATATATATATATATATATATATATATAGCTATAGATAGAAATGTATATATGTAACAAAAAATATATAATTTTGGAATCGATTAATTATAGCGCTGTTGTAAATATAATACTATATAATGAAAAGAAAAAAAAATTAACACATTTCATTGCAACATTTGCATTCACTATATGGGACATCAATAAAATTATTTTGTGATATCATAACCAAAAAATATCAACGAATAATGTATATATAGATAGTAGTATTGAATAATGTAATATTGTTTTGGAAAATGAACTAACACAAATATATATTATATTTTTACCCTTCAACAATCAAAAGTCTAATGGCTTCAACACAATCTAATAGTAAATATAGCGCATAATATTTTTGAAAAGTATATAAACTACTTAGCGATATAGGACATAGTATTGAAAGTAATAGAAAAAAACAGAATTTATGCTTACCTGATAAATTACTTTCTCCAACGGTGTGTCCGGTCCACGGCGTCATCCTTACTTGTGGGATATTCTCTTCCCCAACAGGAAATGGCAAAGAGCCCAGCAAAGCTGGTCATATGATCCCTCCTAGGCTCCGCCTACCCCAGTCATTCGACCGACGTACAGGAGGAAATATGCATAGGAGAAACCATATGATACCGTGGTGACTGTAGTTAGAGAAAATAATTCATCAGACCTGATTAAAAAAACCAGGGCGGGCCGTGGACCGGACACACCGTTGGAGAAATTAATTTATCAGGTAAGCATAAATTCTGTTTTCTCCAACATAGGTGTGTCCGGTCCACGGCGTCATCCTTACTTGTGGGAACCAATACCAAAGCTTTAGGACACGGATGAAGGGAGGGAGCAAATCAGGTCACCTAAATGGAAGGCACCACGGCTTGCAAAACCTTTCTTCCAAAAATAGCCCCCGAAGAAGCAAAAGTATCAAATTTGTAAAATTTGGCAAAAGTGTGCAGAGAAGACCAAGTCGCTGCCTTACATATCTGGTCAACAGAAGCCTCGTTCTTGAAGGCCCATGTGGAAGCCACAGCCCTAGTGGAGTGAGCCGTGATTCTTTCAGGAGGCTGCCGTCCGGCAGTCTCATAAGCCAATCGGATAATGCTTTTAAGCCAAAAAGAAAGAGAGGTAGAAGTCGCTTTTTTACCTCTCCTTTTACCAGAATAAACAACAAACAAAGAAGAAGTTTGTCTGAAATCTTTAGTTGCCTCTAAATAGAATTTTAGAGCACGGACTACGTCCAAATTGTGTAACAAACGTTCCTTCTTTGAAACTGGATTCGGGCACAAAGAAGGTACAACTATCTCCTGGTTAATATTCTTGTTGGAAACAACTTTCGGAAGAAAACCAGGCTTAGTACGCAAAACCACCTTATCTGCATGGAACACCAGATAGGGTGGAGAACACTGCAGAGCAGATAACTCTGAAACTCTTCTAGCAGAAGAAATTGCAACCAAAAACAAAACTTTCCAAGATAATAACTTAATATCTACGGAATGTAAGGGTTCAAACGGAACCCCTTGAAGAACTGAAAGAACTAGATTGAGACTCCAGGGAGGAGTCAAAGGTCTGTAAACAGGCTTGATTCTAACCAGAGCCTGAACAAACGCCTGAACGTCTGGCACAGCTGCCAGCCTTTTGTGAAGTAAAACAGATAACGCAGAAATCTGTCCCTTCAGAGAACTTGCAGATAATCCCTTCTCCAAACCCTCTTGTAGAAAGGATAAAATCCTAGGAATTTTTATCTTGTTCCATGGGAATCCTTTAGATTCACACCAATAGATATATTTTTTCCATATCTTATGGTAAATCTTTCTAGTTACAGGCTTTCTAGCCTGAATAAGAGTATCTGTTACAGAATCTGAAAACCCACGCTTTGATAAAATCAAGCGTTCAATCTCCAAGCAGTCAGTTGGAGAGAAACCAGATTCGGATGTTCGAATGGACCTTGAACAAGAAGGTCCTGTCTCAAAGGTAGCTTCCATGGTGGAGCCGATGACATATTCACCAGGTCTGCATACCAAGTCCTGCGTGGCCACGCAGGAGCTATCAAGATCACCGAAGCCCTCTCCTGGTTGATCCTGGCTATAAGCCTGGGAATGAGAGGAAACGGTGGGAAAACATAAGCTAGGTTGAAGGTCCAAGGTGCTACTAGTGCATCTACTAGAGTCGCCTTGGGATCCCTGGATCTGGACCCGTAACAAGGAACCTTGAAGTTCTGGCGAGACGCCATCAGATCCATGTCTGGAATGCCCCATAATTGAGTTATTTGGGCAAAGATTTCCGGGTGGAGTTCCCACTCCCCCGGAGGGAATGTCTGACGACTCAGAAAATCCGCTTCCCAATTTTCCACTCCTGGGATGTGGATTGCAGATAAGTGGCAGGAGTGATCCTCCGCCCATTGAATTATCTTGGTCACTTCCTCCATCGCCAGGGAACTCCTTGTTCCCCCCTGATGGTTGATATAAGCAACTGTCGTCATGTTGTCTGATTGAAACCTTATGAATTTGGCCTTTGCTAGATGAGGCCAAGCTTTGAGAGCATTGAATATCGCTCTCAGTTCCAGAATGTTTATCGGGAGAAGAGATTCTTCCCGAGACCATAGACCCTGAGCTTTCAAGGGTTCCCAGACCGCGCCCCAGCCCACCAGACTGGCGTCGGTCGTGACAATGACCCACTCTGGTCTGCGGAAGCTCATTCCCTGTGACAGATTGTCCAGGATTAGCCACCAACGGAGTGAATCTCTGGTCCTTTGATCTACTTGAATCGTCGGAGACAAGTCTGTATAATCCCCATTCCACTGTCTGAGCATGCACAGTTGTAATGGTCTTAGATGAATTCGTGCAATAGGAACTATGTCCATTGCTGCAACCATCAATCCTATTACTTCCATGCACTGCGCTATGGAAGGACGAAGAACAGAATGAAGAACTTGACAAGAGCTTAGAAGTTTTGATTTTCTGACCTCTGTCAGAAAAATTCTCATTTCTAAGGAGTCTATTATTGTTCCCAAGAAGGGAACTCTTGTTGACGGGGAAAGAGAACTTTTTTCTATGTTTACTTTCCATCCGTGAGATCTGAGAAAGGCTAGGACGATGTCCGTATGAGCCTTTGCCTTTGACAGAGACGACGCTTGAATCAGGATGTCGTCCAAGTACGGTACTACTGCAATGCCCCTTGGTCTTAGAACCGCTAGAAGGGACCCTAGTACCTTTGTGAAAATTCTCGGAGCAGTGGCTAACCCGAATGGAAGTGCCACAAACTGGTAATGCTTGTCCAGAAAAGCGAACCTTAGGAACTGATGATGTTCCTTGTGGATGGGAATATGGAAGTACGCATCCTTTAAATCCACCGTAGTCATGAATTGACCTTCCTGGATGGTAGGAAGGATCGTTCGAATGGTTTCCATTTTGAACGATGGGACCCTGAGAAATTTGTTTAGGATCTTGAGATCTAGAATTGGTCTGAACGTTCCCTCTTTTTTGGGAACTATGAACAGGTTGGAGTAAAACCCCATCCCTTGTTCTTTTATTGGAACTGGATGAATTACTCCCATCCTTAACAGGTCTTCTACACAATGTAAGAATGCCTGTCTTTTTATTTGGTTTGAAGATAATTGAGACCTGTGGAACCTTCCCCTTGGGGGTAGTTCCTTGAATTCCAGGAGATAACCTTGAGAAACTATTTCTAGTGCCCAAGGATCCTGAACATCTCTTGCCCAGGCCTGAGCAAAGAGAGAAAGTCTGCCCCCCACCAGATCCGGTCCCGGATCGGGGGCCATCCCTTCATGCTGTTTTGGTAGCAGTGGCAGGCTTCTTGGCCTGCTTACCCTTGTTCCAGCCTTGCATCGGTCTCCAGGCTGGTTTGGGTTGAGAAGTATTACCCTCTTGCTTAGAGGATGTAGAAGTAGAGGTTGGTCCGTTTCTGCGAAAGGGACGAAAATTAGGCTTATTTCTAGCCTTAAAAGACCTATCCTGAGGAAGGGCGTGGCCCTTTCCTCCGGTGATGTCTGAAATAATCTCTTTCAAATCAGGCCCAAACAGTGTTTTGCCCTTGAAAGGGATGTTAAGTAATTTTGTCTTGGAAGACACATCCGCTGACCAAGACTTCAGCCAGAGCGCTCTGCGCGCCACGATAGCAAACCCTGAATTTTTCGCCGCTAATCTCGCTAATTGCAAAGCGGCATCTAGAATAAAAGAGTTAGCCAATTTAAGTGCATGAACTCTGCTCATAATCTCCTCATACGAAGATTCTTTATCGAGCGACTTTTCTAGTTCTTCGAACCAGAAACACGCTGCCGTAGTGACAGGAACAATGCATGAAATTGGTTGAAGAAGGTAACCTTGCTGAACAAACATTTTTTTAAGCAAACCCTCTAATTTTTTATCCATAGGATCTTTAAAAGCACAACTATCTTCTATGGGAATAGTAGTGCGTTTGTTTAGAGTAGAGACCGCCCCCTCGACCTTAGGGACTGTCTGCCATAAGTCCTTTCTGGGGTCGACTATAGGAAATAATTTCTTAAATATAGGGGGAGGCACAAAAGGTATGCCGGGCCTATCCCATTCCTTGTTTACTATATCCGCCACCCGCTTGAGTATAGGAAAAACATCGGGGGCACCGGAACCTCTAGGAACTTATCCATCTTACATAATTTCTCTGGAATGACCAAATTGTCACAATCATCCAGAGTAGATAAAACCTCCTTAAGCAGTGCGCGGAGATGTTCTAATTTAAATTTAAATGTTACAACATCAGGTTCAGCTTGTTGAGAAATTTTCCCTGAATCTGAAATTTCTCCCTCAGACAAAACCTCCCTCCTGGCCCCTTCAGATTGGTGTGAGGGTATGTCAGAAGCGTTATCATCAGCGTCCTCTTGCTCTTCAGTGTTTAAAACAGAGCAATCGCGCTTTCTTTGATAAGTAGGCATTTTAGATAAAATATTTGCAATAGAATTATCCATAACAGCCGTTAATTGTTGCATAGTAATAAGTATTGGCGCACTAGATGTACTAGGGGCCTCTCGTGTGGGCAAAACTGGTGTAGACACAGAAGGGGGTGATGCAGTACCATGCTTACTCCCCTCATCTGAAGAATCATCTTGGGCACTATTATTATCTGTGGCATCATTGTCCCTACTTTGTTTGGACACCATGTCACAATTATCACATATATTTAAATGGGGAGAAACATTGGCATTCATACATATAGAACATTGTTTATCTGATGGTTCAGACATGTTAAACAGGCTTAAACTTGTCAACAAAGCACAAAAAACGTTTTTAAAATAAAACCGTTACTGAATATGCGAAAAAGTATGAAGCAATTGTTCAAAATTCACCAAAATTTCACCACAGTGTCTTAAAGCCTTAAAAGTATTGCACACCAAATTTGAAAGCTTTAACCCTTAAAATAACGGAACCGGAGCCGTTTCTACATTTAACCCCTATACAGTCCCAGGAATCTGCTTTGCTGAGACCCAACCAAGCCCAGAGGGGAATACGATACCAAATGACGCCTTCTGTAAGCTTTTTCAGTGTATCTTAGCTCCTCACACATGCATCTGCATACCTTGCCTTCCAAAAACAACTGCGCATTAGTGGCGCGAAAATGAGGCTCTGCCTATGACTAGAGAAAGGCCCCCATCTGAAAAAGGTGGTCATACAGTGCCTGCCGTTTTTTAACAACAATCCCCAAGATTATAATAATTATAAAGCGCTATAATCTGTCAAATATGCTTAGCAAGTAATCGTTTTAGCCCAGAAAAATGTCTACCAGTTTTTTAAGCCCTTATAAAACCTTTATTCTCTAAGAAAATGGCTTACCGGTCCCCATAGGGAAAATGACAGCCTTCCAGCATTACCAAGTCGTGTTAGAAATGTGGCCATCATACCTCAGGCAGAAAAGTCTGCCAACTGCTTCCCCCAACTGAAGTTACTTCATCTCAACAGTCCTGTGTGGAAACAGCAATCGATTTTAGTAACGTTTGCTAAAATCATCTTCCTCTCACAAACAGAAATCTTCTTCTCTTTTCTGTTTCAGAGTAAATAGTACATACCAGCACTATTTTAAAATAACAAACACTTGATTGAAGAATAAAAACTACATTTAAACACCAAAAAACTCTTAGCCATCTCCGTGGAGATGTTGCCTGTGCAACGGCAAAGAGAATGACTGAGGTAGGCGGAGCCTAGGAGGGATCATATGACCAGCTTTGCTGGGCTCTTTGCCATTTCCTGTTGGGGAAGAGAATATCCCACAAGTAAGGATGACGCCGTGGACCGGACACACCTATGTTGGAGAAATATATTGCTTTTTCTGCATCATCAAATTGGTTTCAGATAGAAAAGTAAAATCAAACAATGTACCGATATACGGAGCCCTTTCAGATCCACTAATCCAATCGCCAAATTATAAAGGAAATAAAAGGACTCCGTATAACATTGTATTGCGACGCCGTGTTTAGGAATAATACGCATGCGCGAAATGTGCACGAGCTTAGATAACATTAGCTCTACACCGCAAACGACGCATGCGCATTGAAGACAGATTACGTCATTGAGATGGGGTGGGTCCCCCTGTGGTTAGAGAGATTATTGGGTATCAACACGTCAATCTAAAAATTCAGCAACGTAACAATAATGCCGGGAGGAGGTTGAATTCAGCTCAAACAAGGGTAATAATCGCAAAATAAAGGTAACGAATGAACAATCAAAAATATCATGAATTAAACTCTAGTTTTTTATTGACATATTTATCACTGGTGTTTAGAAGAAAGGGTGACTTTACATTCACTTTAAGAAGGGCCTTTTAAGAGAGAATGCTGAACAGAGATACAGTGCTGGATTAGAACCAGAGTTTGATTCCTAGCCCATACAGAGTGGCTAACACAGTGAGAAACAATTAATTACAACTACATATATATATATATAAATATATATATATTATATATATACACACACACACTTCTTTATAAAAACATAATTATAGGTACAGAATGAGTAACCATTATTAAAGCAAGTGCCTGGAAAATTATCCAGATAAAACAAGAGATGAAGGCCTCAGTAAAGAGCACCCATATATAAAGAGCACCCATCTAAGGGTTAACTCCCAAATTTAACTGCCAGCAGCTATGAACCCTGGTAAAGAAAACTAAATCACCATCCAAGGGCATAATAATAAACAAAGGAATGGAGAAGCCCTGAGAATGACTGAGATAAACAGACATTACTACTAGCCGTATCACCAGATTTGTATCCCCTATGGATCACTAGGACCCCTTACCAGGCACTCTATAAAAACGCTGGTGGGCTACAGGGACATCCCGGAACCATGTATGTTACCAAAAGGTAATGCTGACTTATTTGGCAACACATAAAAGAAGGGGGGGACAGTACTGCTGCTCACACTAAGCCATCTGTTAAATTAAATATCCTACAGCACCAGGTGGAACATTTACAACCA
This sequence comes from Bombina bombina, assembly GCF_027579735.1. Classification (NCBI taxonomy): domain Eukaryota; kingdom Metazoa; phylum Chordata; class Amphibia; order Anura; family Bombinatoridae; genus Bombina; species Bombina bombina. The sequence continues at coordinate 582,450,769 of NC_069499.1, forward strand.
CCACTAGGTGTCAGCAAAGTACTTCTAATGCACAGCGTGAGCACTCGATAAAGTACTATTAAAATGAAATGAGACTGATATCTTAGACCCTCAATGGAAAACAGTGATTGCATAACATAACACAGCAGCCAGTAAACGTAAATAATCAGTACATACTTAATTATTAACCCCAGGAGTATGTCATCAAAGCTCCACCGGAGTGAAAATAATTGGCAACCAATTGCTACAAAGCGAGAACAGACCCTCGCCTAATAGCTTTGAGGTCACCAAAGATTTTACTTGCAGCGGGGAAAAGTTCTGTAATCCGCGCCCATCATAGAAATTAAAATGGCAGCAAAAACATACCCCCGGTGTTCTGTTATATTTGCAGACTTTGTTACGTTCCCCTACCTCCGGCCACGGCTACCAAATTCTTACAAAGCCAGTTGTTGACGCATGCGCTCACTGCAGCATTGCTACAATGAAGTGCAAAATGACACTAAATAGCATGCATGCCCCCATGCCGCAGTCGGCAAATATTACAGAAGCGGGTCAAACACAGTTTTGGCACTAGCTGGTTCAAGTGGCATACAAATTGATTGTGCTTATGTTTTTACAATATACATAGTTGCAAGCACTTAGATGTACAAGTACTTAGTTACAAGTACTTAGATGTACGCAAGTACTTAGATGTCCCCCAGACATTGTAAATATTCATATTATGTAAAATAGGTACAATCCATTTGTCTGCCACCCAGCTAGTGCCCAAATTCTGTACGTCCCCAGAGTGCTTGTAAATATGTATACTGTGAAAACATAAGTACGATCAATTTGTATGTTGGATGTTTTATTTACTCATTGGGCGTACAGCACCTCTCTTTTTTTGCACAATCAATTTGTATGCCACCTGACCCAGCTAGTGCCAAAACTGTGTTTGACCTGCTTCTGTAATATTTGCCGACTGGGGCATGGGCGCATGCGTGCTATTTAGTGTAATTTTGCACTATATTGTACATAACCTGCTTTGTAAGAATTTGGTAGGCGTGGCCAGAGGTAGGGGAACGTAACAGAGTCGGCAAATAATACAGAACACCGGCAATAGGCTTAGAAACTGTAGCCTCATACATGCCTCAGGGAGGATCTAAAAAACATAATTTATGCTTACCTGATAAATTCCTTTCTTCTGTAGTGTGATCAGTCCACGGGTCATCATTACTTCTGGGATATTACTCCTCCCCAACAGGAAGTGCAAGAGGATTCACCCAGCAGAGCTGCATATAGCTCATCCCCTCTACGTCACTCCCAGTCATTCGACCAAGGACCAACGAGAAAGGAAAAGCCAAGGGTGAAGTGGTGACTGGAGTATAAATTAAAAAATATTTACCTGCCTTAAAAATAGGGCGGGCCGTGGACTGATCACACTACAGAAGAAAGGAATTTATCAGGTAAGCATAAATTATGTTTTCTTCTGTTAAGTGTGATCAGTCCACGGGTCATCATTACTTCTGGGATACCAATACCAAAGCAAAAGTACACGGATGACGGGAGGGATAGGCAGGCTCTTTATACAGAAGGAACCACTGCCTGAAGAACCTTTCTCCCAAAAATAGCCTCCGATGAAGCAAAAGTGTCAAATTTGTAAAATTTGGAAAAAGTATGAAGCGAAGACCAAGTTGCAGCCTTGCAAATCTGTTCAACAGAGGCCTCATTCTTGAAGGCCCAAGTGGAAGCCACAGCTCTAGTAGAATGAGCTGTAATTCTTTCAGGAGGCTGCTGTCCAGCAGTCTCATAAGCTAAACGAATTATGTTACGAAGCCAAAAAGAAAGAGAGGTAGCGGAAGCTTTTTGACCTCTCCTCTGCCCAGAGTAAATGACAAACAGAGAAGACGTTTGTCGAAATTCCTTAGTTGCCTGTAAGTAAAATTTTAGAGCACGGACTACATCCAGGTTGTGCAGTAGACGTTCCTTCTTTGAAGAAGGATTTGGGCATAAAGAAGGAACAACAATCTCTTGATTGATATTCCTGTTAGTAACTACCTTAGGTAAGAACCCAGGTTTAGTACGCAGGACTACCTTATCCGAATGAAAAATCAAATAAGGAGAATCACAATGTAAGGCTGATAATTCAGAGACTCTTCGAGTCGAGGAAATAGCCATTAAAAATAGAACTTTCCAAGATAACAACTTTATATCAATGGAATGAAGGGGTTCAAACGGAACGCCCTGTAAAACATTAAGAACAAGGTTTAAACTCCATGGTGGAGCAACAGTTTTAAACACAGGCTTAATCCTGATCAAAGCCTGACAAAAAGCCTGGACGTCAGGAACTTCTGACAGACGTTTGTGTAACAGAATGGACAGAGCTGAGATCTGTCCCTTTAATGAACTAGCAGATAAACCCTTTTCTAAACCTTCTTGTAGAAAAGACAATATCCTAGGAATCCTAACCTTACTCCAAGAGTAACCTTTGGATTCACACCAATATAGGTATTTACGCCATATCTTATGGTAAATCTTTCTGGTAACAGGTTTCCTAGCCTGTATTAAGGTATCAATAACTGACTCAGAAAACCCACGTCTTGATAAAATCAAGCGTTCAATTTCCAAGCAGTCAGCTTCAGAGAAGTTAGATTTTGATGTTTGAAGGGACCCTGTATCAGAAGGTCCTGTTTCAGAGGTAGAGACCAAGGTGGACAGGATGACATGTCCACCAGGTCTGCATACCAAGTCCTGCGTGGCCACGCAGGTGCTATTAGAATCACTGATGCTCTCTCTTGTTTGATTCTGGCAATCAATCGAGGAAGCAACGGGAAGGGTGGAAACACGTAAGCCATCCTGAAGTCCCAAGGTGCTGTCAGAGCATCTATCAGGACTGCTCCTGGATCCCTGGATCTGGACCCGTAACGAGGAAGCTTGGCGTTCTGTCGAGACGCCATGAGATCTATCTCTGGTTTGCCCCAACGTCGCAGTATTTGGGCAAAGACCTCCGGATGAAGTTCCCACTCCCCCGGATGAAAAGTCTGACGACTTAAGAAATCCGCCTCCCAGTTCTCCACTCCCGGGATGTGGATTGCTGACAGGTGGCAAGAGTGAGACTCTGCCCAGAGAATTATCTTTGATACTTCCATCATAGCTAGGGAGCTTCTTGTCCCTCCCTGATGGTTGATGTAAGCTACAGTCGTGATGTTGTCCGACTGAAACCTGATGAACCCCCGAGTTGTCAACTGGGGCCAAGCCAGGAGGGCATTGAGAACTGCTCTCAATTCCAGAATGTTTATTGGCAGGAGACTCTCCTCCTGACTCCATTGTCCCTGAGCCTTCAGAGAATTCCAGACGGCACCCCAACCTAGAAGGCTGGCGTCTGTTGTTACAATTGTCCAGTCTGGTCTGCTGAATGGCATCCCCCTGGACAGATGTGGCCGAGAAAGCCACCATAGAAGAGAATTTCTGGTCTCTTGATCCAGATTCAGAGAAGGGGATAAGTCTGAGTAATCCCCATTCCACTGACTTAGCATGCACAGTTGCAGTGGTCTGAGGTGTAAGCGTGCAAAGGGTACTATGTCCATTGCCGCTACCATTTAGCCGATTACCTCCATGCATTGAGCCACTGACGGGTGTTGAATGGAATGAAGGGTGCGGCAAGCACTTTGAAGTCTTGTTAGCCTGTCCTCTGTCAGGTAAATCTTCATTTCTACAGAATCTATAAGAGTCCCCAGGAAGGGAACTCTTGTGAGTGGAACGAGTGAACTTTTCTTTTCGTTCACCTTCCATCCATGTGACCTTAGAAATGCCAGCACTAACTCTGTATGAGACTTGGCAGTTTGAAAGCTTGAAGCTTGTATCAGAATGTCGTCTAGGTATGGAGCTACCGAGATTCCCCGCGGTCTTAGTACCGCCAGAAGAGCACCCAGAACCTTTGTGAAGATTCTTGGAGCTGTAGCCAATCCGAATGGAAGAGCCACAAACTGGTAATGCCTGTCTAGGAAGGCAAACCTTAGGTACCGATAATGATCTTTGTGAATCGGTATGTGAAGGTAAGCATCTTTTAAATCTACAGTGGTCATGTACTGACCCTCTTGGATCATAGGTAAAATTGTCCGAATAGTCTCCATCTTGAACGATGGAACTCTTAGGAATTTGTTTAGGATCTTTAAGTCCAGGATTGGTCTGAAAGTTCCCTCTTTTTTGGGAACCACAAACAGATTTGAGTAAAACCCCTGTCCCTGTTCCGATCGTGGAACTGGATGGATTACTCCCATTAACAAGAGCTCTTGTACGCAGCGTAGAAACGCCTCTTTCTTTGTCTGGATTGTTGACAATCTTGACAGATGAAATCTCTCTCTTGGAGGAGAGTATTTGAAGTCCAGAAGGTATCCCTGAGATATTATCTCTAGCGCCCAGGGATCCTGAACATCTCTTGCCCAAGCCTGGGCGAAGAGAGAAAGTCTGCCCCCCACTAGATCCGATCCCGGATCGGGGGCCCTCAATTCATGCTGTTTTAGGGGCAGCAGCAGGTTTCCTAGCCTGCTTGCCCTTGTTCCAGGACTGGTTAGGTTTCCAGCCTTGTCTGTAGCGAGCAACAACTCCTTCCTGTTTTGGTGCAGAGGAAGTTGATGCTGCTCCAGCTTTGAAATTACGAAAGGAACGAAAATTAGACTGTCTAGTCTTGGCTTTGGCTTTGTCCTGAGGCAGGGCATGGCCTTTACCTCCTGTAATGTCAGCGATAATCTCTTTCAACCCGGGCCCGAATAAGGTCTGCCCTTTGAAAGGTATATTAAGCAATTTAGACTTAGAAGTAACATCAGCTGACCAGGATTTTAGCCACAGCGCCCTGCGTGCCTGAATGGCGAATCCTGAATTCTTCGCCGTAAGTTTAGTAAGATGTACTACGGCCTCCGAAATGAATGAATTAGCTAGTTTAAGGACTCTAAGCCTGTCCGTAATGTCGTCCAGAGTAGCTGAACCAATGTTCTCTTCCAGAGACTCAATCCAGAATGCCGCTGCAGCCGTGATCGGCGCAATGCATGCAAGGGGTTGCAATATAAAACCTTGTTGAACAAACATTTTCTTAAGGTAACCCTCTAACTTTTTATCCATTGGATCTGAAAAAGCACAGCTATCCTCCACCGGGATAGTGGTACGCTTAGCTAAGGTAGAAACTGCTCCCTCCACCTTAGGGACCGTTTGCCATAAGTCCCTTGTGGTGGCGTCTATTGGAAACATTTTTCTAAATATCGGAGGGGGTGAGAACGGCACACCGGGTCTATCCCACTCCTTAGTAACAATTTCAGTAAGTCTCTTAGGTATAGGAAAAACCTCAGTACTCGTCGGTACCGCAAAATATTTATCCAACCTACACATTTTCTCTGGTATTGCAACTGTGTTACAATCATTCAGAGCCGCTAACACCTCCCCTAGTAATACACGGAGGTTTTCCAGTTTAAATTTAAAATTTGAAATATCTGAATCCAGTCTGTTTGGATCAGAACCGTCACCCACAGAATGAAGTTCTCCGTCCTCATGTTCTGCCACCTGTGACGCAGTGTCTGACATGGCCCTAATATTATCAGCGCACTCTGTTCTCACCCCAGAGTGATCACGCTTACCTCTTAGTTCTGGTAATTTAGCCAAAACCTCAGTCATAACAGTAGCCATATCCTGTAATGTGATTTGTAATGGCCGCCCAGATGTACTCGGCGCTACAATATCACGCACCTCCCTCTGAGCGGGAGATGTAGGTACTGACACGTGAGGCGAGTTAGTCGGCATAACTCTCCCCTCGTTGTTTGGTGAAATTTGTTCAATTTGTACAGATTGACTTTTATTTAAAGTAGCATCAATACAGTTAGTACATAAATTTCTATTGGGCTCCACTTTGGCATTGCAACAAATGACACAGGTATCATCCTCTGAATCAGACATGTTTAACACACTAGCAAATAAACTTGCAACTTGAAAATACAATTCAATTAGAATAATATTAAAACATACTGTGCCTTTAAGAAGCACAGAAGATCTATGACAGTTGAAAATTAATAAATTGAAACAGTTATAGCCTCAATCCTTGTAAACAACACAACTTTAGCAAAGGTTTAATCCCATTAGCAAAGATAACAAATTCTGAAAGCAGGAAACAAATTACAGAATAAACGTTTTTTTTTTTTTTTTAAATTTCAAATTTTTATTGGTAAAGAATTCTCAATTACAATGATGACATAGTAAATGATTTTGGAGCACACAGGCTCCTACAGAAAGTATAAACAGAAAAATTGGAACAATAACAATATTTCAGGTCAGAATGTGTTCATAAAATGAAAAGTGAGCGAAATATAGCTCAAATCAGATGAGGTGGGTTAGCTGGGGTGGGGGAAGGGACTGGGGGGAGAGGGAAGGTAGTGTTGGTGTTAAAGGTAGAGATTTAGTTCTTATGCAGAGGGCACATGGGGAGGGTTGCCTAGTGTGTGTTTACTCTAGTGTTCGGGGCCCAAGTAATGGTGTGGTTAGATTGCCAGTCTGCCCACACTAGTTCAAATAGGTCTGAGTTATTTAGAGAGTAAAAGATAGGTTTCTCCATGTTGTAGATGTATGCCATATAGTTTAGGATGCATGACCATTTAGGGGGCGTCTCGGTTTTCCATGCCTTGGCTATTGTCGCTTTAGTAGCTGTTAGTAAATAGATTGCTAGGTATGCTTGGTGTTTGGGTAACTTAGTAATGCCTATGTGTAAGAGGGCATTAGAAGGAGTTATAGGAAGTGTTATGCCTAGTCTCCCTAGCGTACGGAAGCAAGTACTCCATAAGGGTTTTAACTTAGGGCATTCCCACCATATGTGTAGAGAATCTCCTTTTTTGCCACAATTACGCCAGCATAGAGGAGAGGCAGAGACATACATTTTGTTAAGTCTCGCAGGGGTAAGGTACCAGTTCGTTAAGAGTTTGTAATAGGTTTCTAAGAGTGTAACACAGTGTAATGCTTTTTTGGTGAGGGAGATTACATGTTGCCATACTTGTGGGGGCAGAGTCAGGTTCAGAACCGATTCCCATGTGAGTAAGTGAGGAAGTTTATTCTCAGGATCTGAGTTTCCTATTAAGGTGTAATGCATTGATAGTGGTCTGTGTAGTTTGTTACCTTGTTGCCAAGTCGTTTCCCAGAGTGTACGGGGTCGGTGCAACTCGGGTAGAAATCCCCAACTAATAAGAAAGCTCTTTAGTCTTGTATATTCATATGTCATGTACCTGGGTAAGTTGGAGCCAACCTTTGTTTCTGAGAGTGTTATGAAGCGCGGGGTTGGTGAAGTAACCCAAATGTCAGCTACTGTTTGTATTCCAATTCTTGTCCAGCCATAGGGATGAGAGTCAGGTAAGCCTCGTAGGAGACCCGTCAAGGGGGTAATAGGTGAGGGATGTGGGGCGATGTGTGGATAGTGTCTTAGCTTATCCCACATGGCGAGGCATTCTCGTATTATGTTGTTGCTAATGTCTGTGGTCCGTCTTAGGTGGGTAGGAATCCAAATTAAGTCGGGTAAAAATACGTGGCTTGGGAGGGAGGCTTGTTCTATGGTTTTCCATTTACTAGGGGAGTCTTTCGCACCCCATTGCGAGATGTGAGTGAGCATGGCTCCTTCGTAATACCTAGTTATCGATGGGGAGGCTATACCTCCTCTACTAAGGGGGCTTTGAAGGATTTTATGCGCCACTCTGGGGGGTTTGTGTTGCCATATATATTTTGTAAATTCACTCTGAAACTGGTGGAGGAGATATCCCGGGATACGAAGAGGTAGACATCTAAATAAATAAGTAATTTTGGGTAAAAAAGACATCTTAAGGGCCGTTAACCTACCTATCCATGAGATGTAAGTGTAGTCCCATTTGTCTTTCAGGGTGCGCAGTTCGGCTAAAAGGGGCAGATAGTTGTCTTTGATCATCTGAGGGATATTGTTCGATATCTTAACACCTAAATGGGAGATGAAGTTGTTAACGCAGTGTACTCTATATTGAGCCCCTAGGGTGTCAACTGTGTTCTGTGGAATTCCCCAGGTAAAGATTTCTGTTTTGTCTAGGTTTAATTTGTAGAGTGACATGTCTCCAAAGGAGTCTAAGATTTCTATCAGTCTCGGAAATGAGGATAGGGGGTCTGATGAGAATATTGTGATGTCGTCAGCAAAGAGTGCAATTTTGTGGATAGTGCCATGTAGGCGGATGCCGTCAATTTTTTTATCTTGTCTGATTTGTTCTGCTAATGGCTCGATTGCCAGGGCAAAAAGAAGAGGTGAGAGTGGACACCCTTGTCTGGTGCCATTAGATATTGGAAAAGGGGGTGAGGCGAAGCCTAGGCCTCTAACTACTGCTGTGGGAGTGGAGTAAAGAGCCTGTATCGCTTTGATAATTTGATCTGGGAAACCAAAAATTTTAAGAGCTTCCCATAAGTAGGACCACCTAACGCGGTCAAAAGCCTTCTCTGCATCTAATGAGATTACAGAGAATGGCCTATTTAGTCTGGTGGATTCAGTGCAGATGTTTAAGAGACGTCTAGTATTGTCTGGTCCCTCGCGATGAGGGATAAAACCTACTTGGTCTAAGTTTATGAGCTTCGGGAGTAGTTTAGAGATGCGTGTAGCAAATAATTTAGCATAAATTTTAATGTCTAAATTAATCAGGGAGATTGGCCTGTAATTGGAGCATAAGGATGGGTCTTTTTGGGGCTTAGGAATAGTAATCACCGTTGCTTCCAAGAATTCCTGACTAAACCTGCCCTGTTCTCTAGCGTGGTTAAAAAATCTTAAGAGTAGTGGGGTTAGCTCGTTTGTGTATGTTTTGTAGAAGGCTGCTGAGTAGCCATCTGGGCCCGGAGTTTTGAAAGGTTTTAGATGCGTTATTACATGTTTAATTTCCTTAGAGGTGAAGGGGGATGAGAGTGTTTCTTGGTCGTCAGGCGACAATGAAGGGAGATTTAAGCTGCGAAGGAAGGAGCAAATCTTATCGACAGGAGTTAGTTTGTCACTTGCATTTTTTTCTAAATTGTATAGGTTTGAGTAGAATTTCTCAAAACAAGTACCAATGTCTAAGGGTTTGCGGTATGTCTGGTTCTCATATTGGATCTGGTGAATTCTTGAGGTACTCGCCCTGTTTTTAAGTTTATTGGCTAGTAGTGTATCTGCTTTGTTACTCTTGTGGTAAGTAATCTGTTTCAATTTAAATAAATTAGCTTGGGTGCGTTTTAGCTCTAGCTGGTTGATATGATTTTTAATCTGTATTATTTGAGCTGTGGTTTCATCTGAGGGTGTGCTTCTATTTAGGAGTTCTAGTCGATGCAATTCAATATGAGATTTAGAAAGGGGTAGGCCAGATAGCTTATTAAGATGAGCTTGTCTTTTAATTATGAGTCCTCTAAAGGTGGCCTTTGCCGCACCCCAAAGTGTGTCGTCACTGACCTGGTTATTATCATTAGTTTGGCAGTAAAAGGTTATGTCTTTTCTCAGGGTTTCCTTGAATGCAGCATCCTGTAGGATGTCGTGTGGAAGGCGCCATGAAGGCCTCACATTATGTCGTTCCGTTGAGCGGAAAGTTACTGAAACTAGGTCATGGTCAGACCATGGGCATGGGAGATGTTAGAATGTTTGACTTGGTCAAGGGTTTCTGCTGAGCAAAAAACATAGTCAAGTCTGGAGTATGTTTTATGAGGGAATGAGAAGTGAGTGTAGTCTCTGTCTCTAGCATGAAGTGAACGCCATACATCGAAGTAGCAAAAGTGGGTAATAATTTGTCTGAACTTTTGGGAAAGTTGAGCAGAAGGGGTGGCATGTTTTGTCCGGGTAGTTCTTTTTCTGTCTAGTACTGGGTCCCAAGTCATGTTGAAGTCCCCCGCCAGTAAGACTCTACCTATTTTTATCCGGTCAACTGTGTGTAAGATCCGTTTGAGGTATCTAGGTTGATGTGAGTTAGGTAGATATATAGAGACTAAGGTGTGATCAGTATGGTCTAGCTTGCATGTTAGAATGAGAAATCTAGATTGCGGGTCTTTTAGAACTTGGGTTGGTTCATAGGCTATTCTTTTATGAATTAAAATTGCTGTGCCTCTGGCCTTTTTTGAGAAAGAGGTGTGTTCGAGAACAGTGTAATCTTTAGATATTGTGTAAGGAGGGTTGTCTAATGACCAATGTGTCTCCTGAAGGAATGCTACGTCAGGGTTATGGAATTTAAGTGATCTAGCTAAAAGGCTACGCTTATGTGGGGAGTTTAGGCCTCTTACATTATGGGTTAGTATTTTGAGGGGGGGCATAGGGAGATATGGGGAGTAGATCAGGTCTTTTAGTAATAAGAGTTAGTGTAGGTGGGGAGGGTAGGGGGAGGGGAATAGACAACAGGTAGAGTGAGGGAGAGTTAGCGAAAATAGTTTGCTATGGTGGAGCCCTAGCGTGGGCTGCCTGTGGGGGGGAGAGAAGCAAACAGAAACAAGGGTCTTTGGGATGAACCCTGCTCCGCAGTAATCACTGTAAATTAACTTACGATTTAAATATGTGCAATTCTTAAATTAATACAACAACATTAAAATAACAATCAAACACATAACTTAATTGTACTATCTAATAGTAAACTTTTTAAACTTTAACTCAATCTCAGTTATGATCTGTTGGAGACAGGTCAAACTTCCAGGTTAAATGAAGTCTAGGTAAGTTCCGTTGAAGGCTACCAGACGTGTTTTTACGGTGGGTTAGTTTTAGGTTTCTTAGCTCTTTGCTCTTTAATAGACCATTCGGGAGCCGAGGCTCTCAGCTTTGGGTAGGTTGGCTGTAATGGTGGAGGTTGTTCCTGGTGTAGGCCCCATGTGGCCAAGAGAGCCATACCTTGAGGTATGGAGTTGATTGTGTGGCTCTGGTTATTTCTGGTGACCACTAGGTTTGTAGGGTGACCCCACCTGTACTTTATATTAGCCTTCCTGAGTGTCAGAGTAATTTGTTGAAAGGTTTTACGGTACTGTAGTGTATGGGTTGAAAGGTCAGGCAGAAGCTGAACATCTTTGAATTTTTCTGGCATAGGCGGTCTTTTGAAGGCTGCTTGCATAAGTTTGTCTTTATATATGTAGCTGTGAAAGCATACAATTACATCTCTTGGTTTGTCGGCGGGAGCAAGTCGTGATCTTAAAGCTCTGTGGGCTCTTTCCATTGTATCAGTGTGTCCATCTGGGGTGCCCACGAGTACTGTAAACAGCTCCTTTAGATAGGGTTGGAGATGAGTATTCTCTACAGTTTCTGGGATGCCCCGAAACCGGATATTATTTCTGCGAGATCTGTCTTCAATGTCTGCCATTTTAAATTCAAGTTGAGTCATCTGATCTGCTAGGGTTTCAGAGTAAGTGAGCAGGTTTGAATGATCTACTGCTAGATCATCCTGTTTCCGCTCAAGTGCTTCAACCCTTTCTCCAATCTCTGAAATTTCCTTTTTCAATTCCGCAGAGGACCGTTGAATTTCCTGGGTGATAGAACGTGTTTGACTGGCCAACATATGTTGTAGGGTAGCCTTAGTAATGTAGTGATGTGATGGCGCTTCTGAGCGCACACTGGAATGAGATTCAGCATCTATCGACTCAGGGTCACTCATCTCCTCGTTGGTGACAGGGTTAGATTCCTTTCCTGATTGAGAAAAATGATCATAAACAGTCTTCTGAGTATTGGTGGAGGGTTTCCCCTGTCGTCTGGGCCCATGGGGCATTGTGTTAAGACTGTTAGGTATGTCTATAAGTTAAGAATTAGCACCAACCTTCTATTATATAGCACTCTTAGAACAATCTGAAAAGTATAAAGCACCGTATAGTAAAGTTTACTAGATCTGATGTGTATTGCTAGACTGCGGAGCAGGGGTCAACAACACCTTCTATATTTATGGCATTTTGTTACAGCATCACATAATAGGTAGAAATTGAACCTCTCGGTCCCAACATACAAGTTTAAGTAAGTGAATCGCTGGCACCCCAGGGAGTGGTGGGATACGACTATGTAGAAGGGAAAAAGGAGAGGGGAAGTGACCAGCCCAGACTGGCTGGACCGGAAAGGGAGAGGTGCCAGAGAGAGTTAACAATCAGTGCAACTCAGCGGAATACTGAGTGGGGGTGGATAAGATACCCTGCTATCAAATTCTTAAGTTGTTAATTCAGGAATGTAGGTGTAGATGGTGTTCTTCAGGGTACAAGATTTCAGAAGGTGTGTTTCAGTAGTGGAAGTGCAATGTGGGAAGACCAGGCTATGTGTAGTGATTGTGTTTACTGCAACGTGTCAGTGTGTGTATAGCTAGGGGAGTGTGTCAATATATGTGTCTATGTGTATGCACCCCGGGGGGTAAGTGTTGGTTTCACTGCTTAGTAGCTTTAGGTAGATATATATGTTAGGTTAGGTCACAAGAACCCTTAGTAAGGGAACAGTACTTTTTAGCCAAACTATTAGCGCATCATATAAATGAAAAGTTGCACCAGCACTTATTGTAATACACTTAGAAACCTGTGGGAAAAAGGTGTATGATTAAAGCAGCAATATAAAATCACACTCCACCTCAGGCTGTGAACCTGAGGACAATGAAGCTGTCGCAGCAGCTGGCATAAATAAAAAAGAGATTAATATGAAAATGTCTCAAAAGCAGGGGCTGTGAAAAGTCTCACTACACAAGAAAATAGTAAGGTTGTGTGTTATAACAAAGGATACGCTGCGTACACTTCACTGCAAAATGTGGCTGTAGTGCCCAGTTCTTAGGCTCTAAGGTATAAATCTGTCTCAACCACTTGGGCCCCAGTTAGGGAGGTAAAGCAAGTTAAGTATTCCTTTCTAGTGTTGAGGACACTTAATCTACTGTATATAGCCTCTGCAGGGTTTGTTGTAGGTCCCAGGCAGGATGGGGTCAGTGATCAGTCCCAGTTAGTTGGGGCTGCTACTCCAGATGGGGTATATCCTATATGTGTGGTCCAAGATATTTAGATAGTTCTGAGATGTTGGTCTCCTACTGTGGCTTATTCCTATTAACTGTGCTGCAGAGGTAAAATTAAGTACTCTTCTTAATATCCGGTTGATTAGGGGAATGAGGAGGTTTTATCTGTAAGGGCCTGAATGTCAGTCTATGCAGGGCTCAAAAGTTAACGGTGTGTTGTTTATTTCCCTGGGATTGAGATAGCTGAATAAAAAGTCAGTTAGCCTGATAAGTTCTTACCCGGTTCTGGGAGCTGAAGATCTAGGTGGGCTGCACTCCAACTGAATGCCGTCTCAGGTCCGGGGTAGAAGTAAGAGGCCTCTTATCACTAATGGCCAAATAGGCCTCAGCTGCTCAGTATGAGGCCCCTAGTATTCCCAGTGGTCAAGGCTTCAGAACGCCTTGTTCGTTTGGCAAGCCGAGCTGCCCCCAAGGCAGGGATGATGACTGTAATGTGTGGCCAATCCTAGCGGTCAAACTGTTTATGTTAGGTGAGTCCCTTGAAGCTCAATTTCCAGCCGGGTCCCCCTTACCTTTAAGGCCTTCTGGTGTGGAGTTGTCTCCGGCGGCAAGCGGCAGGTTCCTTCAGATCTCCGCTTTCTCTGATGCACATTCAGCAGCCGGGTCTGTCTAGTCGGTCGATTTCCCCCTCAGCGGGGTGTAGCGGTAACCTGTTTGGGCGGCCTCAGGCCTCACTTGCATGTAGTGGGTAAGCAAAATGGCGTAACTTCGCGCCAAAACCCCCGCAAGGAGGAGAGGAAGTATCCGGGCTCCCGGTCCGTGCAATTCACCTGCTAAATCCGACCGCGGCAATGATCGGAGGTCCGGGGATCCACCGGAAGGTATGGTAGTGTAATCTCAGTAGAAGTTCGCGATGAGGTGAGGAGGTTGTTGGGATAGGGTGATGCGGTACCGCCGCGTGGCTTCACAAGATGGCCCAGTATCGGCCTAAGGATGGTTGTTCACCAGCTGGATGGGTACTTGGTCGCCGACCAGGGCTCCGGCACTAAACCCCGGTCCTCCGGGATAGGTTCAATGAGGTTCACTGAGAGGTTGGGGTCCCTCCTGGTCTCTCTGACTCTGGTAGTCCCTCAGTACATTAAGGTAGCCAGCCTGGGTTTAAAGTCGGTGAGGTCGCACACTGGTTTAGTGATAGGGCCTTTTATTTTTTGGCCATAAAAAAGGAAATATATAGGTGTAAAATCACTTTAAGGAGCTATAGATGCAGGAGCTCCTCTGCAGCACGTCCGTCTCTGCTAGCGGTTAACTCCGCCCCCCTCAGAATAAACGTTTTTTTATCTCAGTCAAACTACAATTCTCACAGCTCTGCTGAGAGAAATTACCTCCCTCAAAATAAGTTTTGAAGACCCCTGAGCTCTGTAGAGATGAACCGGATCATGCAGGGAATACAATGAGTTGCTGACTGAAATATTTGATGCGTAGTAAAAGCGCCAAAAAACGGCCCCTCCCCCTCACACACAGCAGTGAGGGAGAACAGAAACTGTCAGAAAACAGATTAAGCAACTGCCAAGTGGAAAAATAGTGCCCAAACATTTATTCACTCAGTACCTCAGTAAATGAAAACGATTTTACATTCCAGCAAAAACGTTAAACATAATCTCTAGTTATTAAACAGCTTTATGTATTTCTTACAGTGTAATTCTAGTGAAGTACCATTCCCCAGAATACTGAAGTGTAAAGTATACATACATGACATTATATCGGTATGGCAGGATTTTCTCATCAATTCCATTATCAGAAAATAAAAACTGCTACATACCTCTATGCAGATTCATCTGCCCGCTGTCCCCTGATCTGAAGTTTACCTCTCCTCAGATGGCCGAGAAACAGCAATATGATCTTAACTACTCCGGCTAAAATCATAACAAAAACTCTGGTAGATTCTTCTTCAAACTCTGCCAGAGAGATAATAACACACTCCGGTGCTATTTTAAAATAACAAACTCTTGATTGAAGATAAAAACTAAGTATAATCACCATAGTCCTCTCACACATCCTATCTAGTCGTTGGGTGCAAGAGAATGACTGGGAGTGACGTAGAGGGGAGGAGCTATATGCAGCTCTGCTGGGTGAATCCTCTTGCACTTCCTGTTGGGGAGGAGTAATATCCCAGAAGTAATGATGACCCGTGGACTGATCACACTTAACAGAAGAAACAGAATTTATGCTTACCTGATAAATTACTTTCTCCAACGGTGTGTCCGGTCCACGGCGTCATCCTTACTTGTGGGATATTCTCTTCCCCAACAGGAAATGGCAAAGAGTCCCAGCAAAGCTGGTCACATGATCCCTCCTAGGCTCCGCCCACCCCAGTCATTCGACCGACGGACAGGAGGAAATATATATAGGAGAAATCATATGATACCGTGGTGACTGTAGTTAGAGAAAATAATTCATCAGACCTGATTAAAAAACCAGGGTGGGCCGTGGACCGGACACACTGTTGGAGAAAGTAATTTATCAGGTAAGCATAAATTCTGTTTTCTCCAACATTGGTGTGTCCGGTCCACGGCATCATCCTTACTTGTGGGAACCAATACCAAAGCTTTAGGACACGGATGAAGGGAGGGAGCAAATCAGGTCACCTAAACGGAAGGCACCACAGCTTGCAAAACCTTTCTCCCAAAAATAGCCTCCGAAGAAGCAAAAGTATCAAATTTGTAAAATTTGGCAAAAGTGTGCAGTGAAGACCAAGTCGCTGCCTTACATATCTGGTCAACAGAAGCCTCGTTCTTGAAGGCCCATGTGGAAGCCACAGCCCTAGTGGAGTGAGCTGTGATTCTTTCAGGAAGCTGCCGTCCGGCAGTCTCATAAGCCAAACGGATAATGCTTTTAAGCCAAAAGGAAAGAGAGGTAGAAGTCGCTTTTTGACCTCTCCTTTTACCAGAATAAACAACAAACAAGGAAGATGTTTGTCTGAAATCTTTAGTAGCCTCTAAATAGAACTTTAGAGCACGGACAACGTCCAAATTGTGTAACAAACGTTCCTTCTTTGAAACTGGATTCGGACACAAAGAAGGTACAATTATCTCCTGGTTAATATTTTTGTTAGAAACAACTTTAGGAAGAAAACCAGGCTTAGTACGCAAAACCACCTTATCTGCATGGAACACCAGATAAGGAGAACACTGCAGAGCAGATAACTCTGAAACTCTGCTAGCAGAAGAAATTGCAACCAAAAACAAAACTTTCCAAGATAGTAACTTAATATCTACGGAATGTAAGGGTTCAAACGGAACCCCTTGAAGAACTGAAAGAACTAGATTTAGACTCCAGGGAGGAGTCAAAGGTCTGTAAACAGGCTTGATCCTAACCAGAGCCTGAACAAATGCTTGAACATCTGGCACAGCTGCCAGTCTTTTGTGTAGTAAGACAGATAAAGCAGAGATCTGTCCCTTTAGAGAACTTGCAGATAAACCTTTCTCCAAACCTTCTTGAAGAAAGGAGAGAATCTTAGGAATTTTTATCTTATTCCATGGGAATCCTTTGGATTCACACCAACAGATATATTTTTTCCATATTTTATGGTAAATTTTTCTAGTTACAGGTTATCTGGCCTGAACCAGAGTATCTATCACCGAATCTGAAAACCCACGCTTTGATAGAATCAAGCGTTCAATCTCCAAGCCGTCAGTTGGAGGGAGACCAGATTTGGGTGTTCGAATGGACCTTGAACAAGAAGGTCCTGTCTCAAAGGTAGCTTCCATGGTGGAGCCGATGACATATTCACCAGGTCTGCATACCAAGTCCTGCGTGGCCACGCAGGAGCTATCAAGATCACCGAGGCCTTCTCCTGATTGATCCTGGCTACCAGCCTGGGAATGAGAGGAAACGGTGGGAATACGTAAGCTAGGTTGAAAGTCCAAGGTGCTACTAGTGCATCTACTAGAGTCGCCTTGGGATCCCTGGATCTGGACCCGTAGCAAGGAACCTTGAAGTTCTGACGAGACGCCATCAGATCCATGTCTGGAATGCCCCATAATTGAGTTATTTGGGCAAAGATTTCCGGATGGAGTTCCCACTCCCCCGGATGAAATGTCTGATGACTCAGAAAATCCGCTTCCCAATTTGCCACTCCTGGGATGTGGATCGCAGACAAGTGGCAGGAGTGATCCTCCGCCCACTGAATTATTTTGGTCACTTCTTTCATCGCCAGGGAACTCTTTGTTCCCCCTTGATGATTGATATAAGCAACAGTCGTCATGTTGTCTGATTGGAACCTTATGAATTTGGCCTTTGCTAGTTGAGGCCAAGCTCTGAGAGCATTGAATATCGCTCTCGGTTCCAGAATGTTTATCGGGAGAAGAGACTCTTCCCAAGACCATAGACCCTGAGCTTTCAGGGATTCCCAGACCGCACCCCAGCCCACTAGACTGGCGTCGGTCGCGACAATGACCCACTCTGGCCTGCGGAAGCTCATTCCCTGGGACAGATGGTCCAGGGTCAGCCACCAACGGAGTGAATCTCTGGTCTTTTGATCTACTTGAATCATTGGAGACAAGTCTGTATAATCCCCATTCCACTGTTTGAGCATGCACAGTTGTAATGGTCTTAGATGAATTCGTGCAAAAGGAACTATGTCCATTGTTGCAACCATCAATCCTATTACTTCCATGCACTGCGCTATGGAAGGACGAGGAACAGAATGAAGTACTTGACAAGAGCTTAGAAGTTTTGATTTTCTGACCTCTGTCAGAAAAATCCTCATTTCTAAGGAATCTATTATTGTTCCCAAGAAGGGAACTCTTGTTGACGGGGACAGAGAACTCTTTTCTTTGTTCACCTTCCATCCGTGAGATGTGAGAAAGGCTAGAACGATGTCCATATGAGCCTTTGCCTTTGACAGGGACGACGCTTGTATTAGAATGTCGTCCAAGTAAGGTACTACTGCAATGCCCCTTGGTCTTAGAACCGCTAGAAGGGACCCTAGCACCTTTGTGAAAATCCTTGGAGCAGTGGCTAATCCGAATGGAAGAGCCACAAACTGGTAATGTTTGTCCAGAAAAGCGAACCTTAGGAACTGATGATGTTCCTTGTGGATAGGGATATGTAGGTACGCATCCTTTAGATCCACGGTAGTCATAAATTGACCTTCCTGGATGGTGGGTAGAATCGTTCGAATAGTTTCCATTTTGAACGATGGTACCCTGAGAAATTTGTTTAGGATCTTCAAATCCAGAATTGGTCTGAACGTTCCCTCTTTTTTGGGAACTACGAACAGATTGGAATAAAATCCCATTCCTTGTTCCTTTATTGGAACTGGGTGTATCACTCCCATCTTTAACAGGTCTTCTACACAATGTAAGAATGCCTGTCTCTTTATTTGGTTTGAGGATAAGTGAGACTTGTGGAACCTTCCCCTTGGGGGTAGTTCCTTGAATTCCAGGAGATAACCTTGAGAAACTATTTCTAGCGCCCAAGGATCCTGAACATCTCTTGCCCAAGCCTGAGCAAAGAGAGAGAGTCTGCCCCCCACCAGATCCGGTCCCGGATCGGGGGCTACTCCTTCATGCTGTTTTGTTAGCAGTGGCAGGCTTCTTGGCCTGCTTACCCTTGTTCCAGCCTTGTATTGGTTTCCAGGCTGGTTTGGGTTGTGAGGCATTACCCTCTTGCTTAGAGGATGCAGAATTAGAGGCTGGTCCATTTCGGCGAAAAGGACGAAAATTAGGCTTATTTTTAGCCTTAAAAGACCTATCCTGTGGAAGGGCGTGGCCCTTTCCCCCAGTGATGTCTGAAATAATCTCTTTCAAATCAGGTCCAAATAAAGTTTTACCCTTGAAAGGAATGTTAAGCAATTTTGTCTTGGATGACACATCCGCTGACCAAGACTTTAGCCAAAGCGCTCTGCGCGCCACGATAGTAAACCCTGAATTTTTCGCCGCTAATTTTGCTAATTGCAAAGCGGCATCTAAAATAAAAGAGTTAGCCAATTTAAGTGCGTGAACTCTGTCCATAACCTCCTCATATGGAGTTTCTCTACTGAGCGACTTTTCTAGTTCCTCGAACCAGAACCACGCTGCCGTAGTGACAGGAACAATGCATGAAATTGGTTGTAGAAGGTAGCCTTGCTGTACAAAAATCTTTTTAAGCAAACCCTCCAATTTTTTATCCATAGGATCTTTGAAAGCACAACTATCTTCGATAGGAATAGTAGTGCGTTTGTTTAGAGTAGAAACTGCCCCCTCGACCTTGGGGACTGTCTGCCATAAGTCCTTTCTGGGGTCGACCATAGGAAATAATTTCTTAAATATAAAGGGAGGAACAAAAGGTATGCCGGGCTTTTCTCACTCTTTATTTACTATGTCCGCCACCCGCTTGGGTATAGGAAAAGCGTCGGGGGGCACCGGAACCTCTAGGAACCTGTCCATCTTGCATAATTTCTCTGGAATGACCAAATTGTCACAATCATCCAGAGTAGATAATACCTCCTTAAGCAGTGTGCGGAGATGTTCTAATTTAAATTTAAATGTCACAACATCAGGTTCAGCTTGATGAGAAATTTTTCCTGAATCTGAAATTTCTCCCTCAGACAAAACCTCCTCAGCGTCCTCTTGCTCTTCAGTGTTTAAAACAGAGCAATCGCGCTTTCTCTGATAAGTAGGCATTTTGGATAAAAGATTTGCTATGGAGTTATCCATTACAGCCGTTAATTGTTGCATGGTAATAAGTATTGGCGCACTAGATGTACTAGGGGCCTCCTGCATGGGCAAAACTGGTGTAGACACAGTAGGAGATGATGTAGTATCATGTTTACTCCCCTCATTTGAGGAATCATCTTGGGCAATATCATTATTTGTGGCAGTACTGTCCTTACTTTGTTTGGACGCTATGGCACAATTATCACATAAATTTAAATGGGGAGACACATTGGCTTTCATACATATAGAACATAGCTTATCTGAAGGTACAGACATGTTAAACAGGCTTAAACTTGTCAACAAAGCACAAAAAACGTTTTAAAATAAAACCATTACTGTCACTTTAAATTTCAAACAGAAAACACTTTATTACTGAATATGTGAAAAAGTATGAAGGAATTGTTCAAAATTCACCAAAATTTTCACCACAGTGTCTTAAAGCCTTAAAAGTATTGCACACCAAATTTCAGAGCTTTAACCCTTAAAATAACGGAACCGGAGCCGTTTTTCAATTTAACCCCTATACAGTCCCAGATACAGTCTTTGCTAAGACCCAACCAAGCCCTGAGGGGAATACGATACCAAATGATGCCTTCTAGAAGCTTTTTTAGTGATTCTTAGATCCTCACACATGCATCTGCATGCCCTGCTCTCCAAAAACAACTGCGCATTAATGGCGCGAAAATGAGGCTCAGTCTATGACTAGAAAGGCCCCCTGACTGAAAAAGGTGTCCAATACAGTGCCTGCCGTTTTATAAACGTTCCCCAAGATTTGTTAGCCTAAATTTGAATAATATGCACAAATAAAGCAATCGATTTAGCCCATAAAAATGTCTACCAGTTTTTAAGCCCATAATAAGCCCTTTATTCTGTTTGTTTTTGACTAAGAAAATGGCTTACCGGTCCCCATGAGGGGAAATGACAGCCTTCCAGCATTACACAGTCTTGTTAGAAATATGGCTAGTCATACCTTAAGCAGAAAAGTCTGCTAACTGTTTCCCCCAACTGAAGTTACTTCATCTCAACAGTCCTATGTGGAAACAGCAATCGATTTTAGTTACTGTCTGCTAAAATCATCTTCCTCATTCATCCTTTTCTGTTTCAGAGTAAATAGTACATACCAGCACTATTTTAAAATAACAAACACTTGATAGAAGAATAAAAAACTACATTTAAACACCAAAAAACTCTTAACCATCTCCGTGGAGATGTTGCCTGTGCAACGGCAAAGAGAATGACTGGGGTGGGCGGAGCCTAGGAGGGATCATGTGACCAGCTTTGCTGGGACTCTTTGCCATTTCCTGTTGGGGAAGAGAATATCCCACAAGTAAGGATGACGCCGTGGACCGGACACACCAATGTTGGAGAAAAGTACCGTTACCATATACTTAAATCCCCTAAAAGTGTACCTGCATATGAGCGTGCGGTGGTCTCCGATCCTATTTAGTTAAAAAAAAATTGGAGCCACCGCCGCTGAGAGAGCATAAACACAGAAACTTCCACTAGAAGTTCAAATGAGTTCCCACAATATTGCATCCACTCATTGCCCACCCCCACTTGAGGCTACCCAGCAATAAAATAAGAAAAGTCCCATATCCTCAGCCATGCCACGTTTAGACAAGCCATGGGGCAAGGGATACAGGGAATTATGGTTAGAAGTCTTCATTGTAGTCTTCTCACCAGTGCCAGGTCTGACGGTAGTAATCCTCATCCTGACAGGGACCTGTAACACAAGGAAGGCAGCGTAAACCTATCACTGGTTTCCTGAAGGGGTGTTAGCATCTAAGTACTGGAGGAGGACAGAGAACGTTCCCTGTGACCTCCAGTAGCTAACTTTCACCACAACTCTCACTGAGAGGATTACATGGCTACTCGATGATCCCCAGTCATGGAAAATACCCATTAAAGGGACAGTCAAGTAAAAAAAAAAAAACTTTCATGATTTAAATAGGGAATGTAATTTTGAACAACTTTCAAACTTACTTTTATCACCAATTTTGCTTTGTACTCTTGGTATTCTTAGTTGAAAGCTAAACCTAAGAGGTTCATATGCTAATTTCTTAAACCTTGAAGACTGCCTCTAATCTGAATGCATTTTGACCACTAGAGGGCAATAGTTCATGTGTTTCATATAGATAACATT
Source organism: Bombina bombina (assembly GCF_027579735.1). NCBI lineage: Eukaryota > Metazoa > Chordata > Amphibia > Anura > Bombinatoridae > Bombina > Bombina bombina. The sequence goes on from NC_069499.1 coordinate 582,472,500, forward strand.
GAGCTCATGCACGTGAAGTTACCCTGGGGTGAGCACTGATTGGCTAAAATGCAAGTCTGTCAAAAGAACTGAAATAAGGGGGCAGTTTGCAGAGGCATAGATACAAGGTAATCACAGAGTTAGAAAGTGTATTCCTATAACAGTGTTGGTTATGCAAAACTGGGGAATTGGTAATAAAGGGATAATCTTTCTTTTTAAACAACAAAAATTCTGGTGTTGACTGTCCCTTTAAAGGACTATATCTATTTTCTTCTTAGCATCTTCTCTGCCATCCTCCTATAGTGACAAAAGGCGAATAATGACTGGGTGTATGGGGGAAAGTGGGAGGGTTATTTATAGCCTTTGGCTGGGATGTCTTTGCCTCTGCCAGGTGTTGATATTCCCAAAACTAATGAATGAGGTTGTGGATTCTCCCTGCCTTTCGAAAGAAAGGGTTAAGATTTAACATGAGGCCACAGAGGCAAGTAAGTGTGCATACCTTTATAGTTGTCCCAGTCTTGAAAGGCCTGAAGAATCCATCTAGACATAGCAGAGACCCATTATTATCATCAGTTATTTGTAGAGCACCAACAGGTTCTGCAGCACTAAATATTATTCCATATATCAAAGGGTTATAACGTTCACATTAAAACAGATGAAAGGCATGATAGCAGGCTCATATATACCAGCGTGGTATAGCACAAGCAACATCTCAGTATCTCTGTGCTTCAGTAACCAGCAAATTCTGCATAACAATCTCTGAGCATTCCAAATTATATAAATTTCCCTGCCCATACAGCATGACCCGACGTCGGATCAATGGCATCCTAAGGAAGATTCCAAACGAGAACTGTTGCCCTGAGAAGGCATATCTCCTGCTTCCTCACCTGGTGAATAGGCAGGGATAGTGTAAGCAGCCCGGTGGCGTCATAAAGCTTAAACTGCCCATACTTCCTTTAAATAGGTCCAAAGAGGGAACCCAGCTCTGTCCTATGATGGACAGAACCAGAAATGAGGAAGTGAGGTCATCTTTATATAGGTGAAAGAGTTGTGGCTATATCTATCCATGCCCCCTTTTGGGTGGGGATCTCAACTGGTAAGAATTAGCAAGGTAAAGCCAAAATATCTATTTTCACTCTCAAAGTATCAAGATCATGACATGTGGGAAATTAATTCTCTGTCCACCAGGAAGCAAAACCACCCCTATATTCTAAAGCTTTGCTCCACTTCATATTCCTATCACTCAACTCAGACACTCAGTTTCTTTTTTTTTTTTTGCCTCCACAGGAGGGAAGGAGAGATATCTAATGTACACCAGCACTCACTGGATTTATAAGAATCAAAACTTTGCTGATTTTTGTTGGAGCTTTCCATGTAATTTTCCATGCACCCAGGTACAGTATTTGAGCAAGTAAGTTATCTTTAGCAGCACTGGGTCCCCATGCAAATACTGACACTGATGGACCTGTAGCGATAAATCTGCTGCTCTGTTGAAGAAAATTTTAGTTAATTGAAAGAGTCCACTTCTGTTTCTCTGAACCTCTGACTCACAGCAACATGACCTTCTCAGAATGACTGCACCCAGCACACCCTTTTCCCCACAGTACTGTTGAACCCTCAAAAACATAAATTATGCTTACCTGATAATTTTATTTTCTTCAGATGGAAAGAGTCCACAGCTGCATTCATTACTTTTGGGAAATAAGAACCTGGCCACCAGGAGGCAAAGACATCCCAGCCAAAGGCTTAAATACTCCTCCCACTCCCCTCATCCCCCAGTCATTCTGCCGAGGAACAAGGCACAGTAGAAGAAATATCAGGGTGAAAAGGTGCCAGAAGAACAAAAATTACAGCCGCCCCCCCAAAAAAACATGGGTTGGGAGCTGTGGACTCTTTCCATCTGAAGAAAAGAAAATGATCAGGTAAGTATAATTTATGTTTTTCTTCATAAATGGAAAGAGACCACAGCTGCATTCATTACTTTTGGGAAAACAATAGCCAAACTATAGAGGACACTGAATGCTAAAACTGGAGGGTACAAAAGGCGGCCCATTCTGAGGGCACCAAACCTGAAACCACAACCACAGAAAAAATTCTGCTTCATTTGAAGCCAGAAAACATTTGAAAAAGAAAACGGCCCCCAAGGACACTGACCCACAGATAGTCGACAAGCCGAACTAGAGCCCGCAAAGCGGACGCAACTGAGCCAACACTCCTCCAGAGATACCATCGCCCAAAGGACGAACCAACGGAAAACTCCCAAAAGGAGAGGCTATTGAGGATTAACAAGGAATCACAAAAAACCTTAAACAGGGTGCAATAAAATCCAAATAAAAATGGAAACCCAAAAAGCGAACCACGCTCACAGGGACCCCAAGGTGTCTCGAAACAAGGGAAAGGCAACTCCCAAACCCCAACAGCACTGAACTACAAGGTTGAATCAGGAAACAAAACAAAGAAGCAAACTTCTCAGAAAAAATCGGAGCAATTGCCTCGAACAAACAACTGAAACCATAATCCCAAGCTGCCAGGAACTCAGAATATCAACATATTCCAACCAACACGTTCGATAACCCCAGAGAAGCAGCCTCTTAGTACCAAATGCAGCAGTCATACCAAAACAACTGAAAACAAAGGTAACACTTGCAGACAAGTAAAAGGTAGCCGAAGATAGAATAACATCCAACAACTAGTGGGTACACTCAGGATATCCAAAGCTGCAAGGCCAACACACATAGCCGGCCAACAAGGATCCACAAACCGAGGAGACACCACTCATCTCAGAACCTAGTCCACACTGGGCCAGCCCAAGCAACAGGACTAAAATACAGGGGAGCAGAAAAGGTCCCAACCACCAGCCCCCATAGAACAAAAAAGGGCGAAAAGGATGACCCCAGACACCCCAACAGAGCTCGGAAGCCTTCCAAAAGCACCTACAAACAGATACTTCCAAGGAAGATCCCCATAGAAAAAGGTAGAAGAGACCAAAGTCTCATGATCTAGCCCGACACTCTATGGCGGACTCCACATAGCACCCAAAATGACACTCCAAAGGAGAACCTATAAAGATGAGCAGAACTATGCAGACCAGTATGAAACTGCAAAGACAGACAGAACAATCCCAGCAAGAGAATCAACCTCTTAAAGTGAAGGTCAAGTCTGGCGTCCAGGATCGCATATTTCAATATATCATCAAAAATCAATATGATGTTCATTCACCAAAATATAGGAAAAAACAATAATAACTTTTATTTTTTAATTGTTGTACCCGCTCCGTGGATGCTTCTCAATCCGCCTGCCATACTACCTTCAGTGATTGACATTTATTCGGTCCTATTGGTATTTTACCCCCATGTCGTCCAGCCCCTTTTCTCTTTCGTCATCGCCACCCTATGTGCATGCGTTTGTACAAACAGCGCATCATCAGCGGCATGCTCGTGCATGTAACGCGCATGCGTTTTCAGTTCTAGCTTTATTTACATTGATTCGTCAGCATTGGTCTCGTTTTGGATACAGTTTTAGAACGTAAGTTATGGCACTTACTGGAACGCATGTGGATCGGAGGATACGCATGCGCAGTTCAAAGCTATCGCGGGTGCACGAGCGTAGTCCTCTTCAAAACAACAAAGCTACGTCAGCAGATGAGAATAAGAAAGTGATGATGGGGCGGAGCGTACGGCGAAAACGGAGGTATAATAAACATACTTTTTATATGTAAAGCAATATTTTTTGGGACATATGAAATAAGCGACTACATTAAATTTAACATTCCTTTTGACAATAAGTATTGTAAATAAGAAAAATGGACCTTCACTTTAACAGGACAACCTGTTCCACCCTCCTGCACACAGGGCAACATCTTTCAGAGAAAGGAAACCTCACCTCTAAGAAAGCAAGACAACCCACCTCAAGTGGAAGGGTACAGACAAGGACGGCGCACAAGCTCACAAGGCCAAGCCGAAAGTAGAGCCGAACAAAAATCATCCAGGCGCCCCTGATGAACATGAAAGAGGAACTCTCCAAAGAAAAGCATATACCCTCAAGAACAAGGCAGGCCGTAAGGAGCCCAAGCACACAGAGCTCCTGGCCCAGCTGCTAGTAGCACAACTAGCAAGACCATAAGAATAGTTTACGTTTCTTGGAGAATAAGGGCTTCCGGACCCAACATAAAAGTATAAAAAAATTCCTAAAGAAAGCAAGAGCCCCAGAATTGTGTAGACAAACAATACCCCCGTACAGAAGTCCAACTTTAAGAGCAATAGGGCACGCCAGAACCGAGAAGATTCTAAGTCCAAAAGGCTACAATACCCACACTTCCATAACCGAAGGGAAAACGTCAGGGGAAAAAAAGTCACCCAAAGATCTAGTCAGTAAGGCTAGGCCTCATAGTCTCCTCCGAGTACAAACCCCAAGGACAACATCCAGGGAAGGAGAATGCATAGCATCCAAACTCCAGAAACAACCGCTAGACATGGCAAGGAGAAGAAAAACAGACAATTATCCCAATAAGGAACGCAAACTCCCAAAAAGGAGTCTGCAAGGCCCTCCCATATGGCGGCTTCAACCGCAAAGGAGAAAAAAGAACCCAGACCAGAGATCTCGACCCTAGGAAGAGTCCCCAAAAAAAGGAACAAGTCCGATAGCCCTGGGAAGGCAAGACCACCCAAAACGGCGGCAAAGAGGTTCAAAACCTCCAATCCTCAACCCAAGTGGGGAAGGAAAACATTAAAATCCAGAAGAATTAGAAGCTACGGAGTGTGACGTACTGAAACTCCACGAGTCCCAAATGACCAGCTCAGAGTCGATGAGGGCTGAACCAGTCCCCCATACCCCACGGATCCGCAGGTCTTCTCTGAATGCTTAGTTGAAACTTGTAAAAACAAAATAATAAACAAACGCAAACAGTAGTGCAAGCACTCAGCGACAAAACCGGACCAGCCAGGCAGACAGGCGCCACAAGACCGAATTTTAGACCTCAAGCCATAAGGAGCTGAACCTTAGCCTTTACTTGAAATACACACCCGCAGGAAGGGAGATAAACGACAGAGGACTAACGCGTCCCCAGAACAACTTCCATAGAAGTAACAAGTGTGATCATGAAATCGCGTATCGATTCCAGAGAGTAAATATAAAACAAAACTTGCTTGAAAAAACAAATAACTAACCGGAGTAAAAAGAAGAAAAGACAACCCGTAGGTTAACGTCCAATGACCACAGACACACCCGCAGGACCAGCCCAACGGAACCCTGCCCGACCAAGCTCAGATAGGAAAAGATACTCAAATCAGATTATAATAATTCCCTTATAATTAATTCTGAGAGCTATTCGGAAAGGAAGACCCAGGACCCCTATATCCTTAAAGGATGGGATCCTCCAACAACGCCAGAATGTGCCATAGCAGAACACGAAGGAGCACCAGTATGTACCGAAAACCACAGCACACCTCCGCCGGAGTCTCAGGACTAGTCGCTCCCCCGGATAAGTGAACGGGCCATCCCATGCCTAGGGAACCCGGGTTGACAGAACACGAACACAATATTAAGCAAACATCTGGAAGCTGCAGATGTGCAATAAGAATTTGAATACGGAAAGGTGCTGCAACCTCCGGAGGGAACAAACCCCCATTCAGGGAAGGATAAGCATAATCTGGGTCACCTGCACGTGTAGCAACAGTAAGTGGTAGGGAACTCGCCACTCGAGGGACAGAACCCTCAGAGGCGGATGGCTCAGTGACCCCTTGATTCCCCGGTCCCAAGGAATTGGGCCCACTAGAACGGCCATCGGAACATAACTGACTGTCATGCATTATCTGGGCCGGTTTGTATTTGTCACAAGAAATAGAATCTGAATCAGAGACTACTTGAATCTCAACATCAGAGTCCCCCATAGCTGGGAATGAATACAAAAAGTTTGGACTAATTAGACAAACCTAAACGGCACCTTAAACCCCCAATGGCTGGGGCACTCACCACCTCCTAAGCACCAGACACTAGTGGGCCAGAATCTTTCCGTCACCACAAGGTCAGGAATGCGGAACTGGAGGGGCATAAACGTGACCACGCCCGGTCACAAGGTAGGCCGTACAATCCAAAAAAGCACAACCGACCATAAAGGCCGCGTCACTACCAAGGCCGTTATGTTCCCCAAGGCCTCAAGCCAAAGTAACACTACACATAAGCAGGTCGAATCACATAACAAACATGATTAATCCCCCCCTGCTCAATAACCCCCCTTAGGAGATATTAACCCTTAATTCCAAGATACAAAAGGAACCTAACTGAGACCCTGCGTTATAGGTAGCCTCTTGGGAAAAAAAAAATCAGTAATACAATACATTCATGAGAAAGTAAAATTAAACAATCTTACCGGAATCTACGCCGTGGAACAGGAAAACGGCCCTTCAAGTGTGACAGATTGTAGTGTCGCATCTGCCATGGACTTGAGAGAAGTCAACGAAACTCGTCAACGCTGATTGCTTGTGGAGCTGTTATAATGAGTCAGGATGGCTTCGCAGAAAGACTCTCCCTGCATCTCTGGACTCTAACTTTCATCCATGCTCTCACTGACAGGCTGATAGGACTACTTAAAACTCCAGTCCCATGCCTAAGAGTACTACCCTCCATAAGAGACTATTGAAAACTTCTGACACTTCTCTGCCAACCTCCTGGGATGAAAGGCAAAGAATGACTGGGGGATGAGGGGAGTTGGAGTATTTAAGCCTTTGGCTGGGGTGTATTTGGTGGCCAGGTGGACTCTTTCCATTTATGAAGAAAATATATAATCCAGTTGAAGTATTGAACACATTTTTGACTGTAGAAATGATATGAAGAAAACAAACATGACTGAGGGCTGCTTCAGCAGGAAGTATGGTATCAGTCCAGGGCTCTCAAAATCCATTTGCCAATTTTAAAGGCACCAAGGGCACATGGATTTGTTAATCCCTGTGTTAGGCAGTCCTCTAGTTATAGTTTAGCCAGTCGAGTTCAAGCTTGTAGTAGGATAAAGTTATAGGAACAGTAAAATCTGACATTTCTATTATGAATAGAAAAGAGCACTCTATAAACGTGTTAACTTTTTTTTTGGGGGGGGGGGTACAGACCACTGTGATATAATGATCTACTCTTGTGTAAACTGCTGGTTATATCACCTGCTGGTAATATCACCAATGACAGGTATTGTGTCATAAAACCAGATAATGTATCCCTATAATGTTTAAATATTAAATTCTTACACTATACTGTGTAAAAATTGAAACTACATTTTTCCTTATTAGAAAAACATATGCAAGAACTATAGAAGAGGCTTTGTCTAAGTAGGATACTACTGGTGTGACTTGTGTGTAATAGGAAACACCCTAGTGGATTAAGTATACAATGGGGGTCAATCAGTGCGCATCCTTTTCTTTGGATAGATTCTGTGGTTTCCATAATGTTTAGCGAGTAGCTTTACAAAACATGGGGTTATCATCACTAGAGTGGCCCTGTACAATATGGACTGGATGTTGTAATTCCTGGTGTTTTCTTGAAGGCTTGTTTAATATGTTTGCAGCTTGTAGGCATTTGTTGAATTCATGCCTATATTATGTCTTTTTATTTGTCTTCCAATAAAAATATTTGAAGAGGTGGACAAACCTTTTAGTTTTAATATTCTGGTACACTATTACCAACACAGGTATCTGTAAATTGTTGGGTAATTAACTGTCAAATTATCTACTCATCGTTCAATCTAACCATTAATACTTTATCACTAATAATATTTTATACATACAGTGACTATAAAAAGGGATACAAATATGTCAGTGCCTCAAGGATCCAAAAGTCTTAGCTTGTTTCTTTAATGTTGGTGTAATATGTACTATTTTTTTTAAATAAAAAGCATTATTATATGCAACGTCTTTGTAATATATACAACACATTGAAACATACGCTGAAGTACAAGGTCTTTATAGTTTTTAATTTATTGAAAATGACTGAAATTACAAACAATAGAATCAGCAAATACTTGAGCTCTGAAAAGCAAACCACAAAAAAAAAAAAAAAAAAACAAGAAAAAAACAAGATATGCTAACATCAAACCATACTAAAGGTCAAACAATACAACTACATCAATTTTAGAAAAATTAAGGGAAAAAAAAAAATGTTGATTCACAGTTACAAATAAAGCTCATTGAAATATAAACAAGTTCAGTACTGGAAATGCTTACACATACCCATGCTTACACATACCCATTCTCTATTCCAAGAGAAGTTACCATTTAGGTCTAATGCAACATAATAACGTGATAGTAAAGTGCCTAACACAGTACAGATTTTTCCTATTGCACCAGTATCCCTGGTTACTACAATGAAGGCCACATCAAATAAAGAAAGGGATAGACTTGAGGGAATAAACACATGTGAAACTATGAAACCAACTAAATTCTTTATTTCAGAATACCTAAAAAAAACTTTAATCTAGTGTTAAACATTAGACAGAAAAAACAAGCAAAACAAATTGTTGAATTTCTGCTATTGATGATTTTATATGGTTTTGTGATTCCATGTCATTTAGGTGACATTTAAATAGAACATAAAAGACATTATGGATAGGAAAGCTTTATAGGAGAGATGCATTTTAACAGTTTGCAAGGGAAATGTTTCATTGAATACTTCACATTATTATAAAATCCTTCAGCCCTGGTTATACAATCCTTTAATCATTTATTCCTTGAAATTAACTTGTATACTATGCTTTTCTATGGTTCTGTATGCTACTTTGTTCTCCATTAAACCTCATTGCTGGTAGGGTACTGGCCATTTTCTGGAATAGTTAATCCCGTCCTCATTTCACCATGAAAATTGTACAAGTTATACTATAGTGCTACATAAAGAACAAGGAAGTATGTGGTAACCATTTCAAATGTAAAAAAAAAAAGATTACTCTTAAGGAAAAAAAAAAACAAGATTTAGAAAGCATAACATTTTAATTATGTACAATAAACATATTTTAAATGATTTCTGCTTAATATCACATTTATTTTCAGAGTAAGACCGCAACATTTGTTATAATTGTTTATTACTAATACTATATGTCAGTGTAAATTTATGTTTTCAACAACAGCCCTGCAATGGAGAGCAAAATGATATTTATTTTAATCCTAATGTGTTGCTTAACAATTTTTAAATATTTGCTTCTGTTCTTTAGACTATCATATGGCATATGGGCATGTTATAACACTAACATGCTTCTAAAGACTATAGTGTCATTTTTTTTAGCATGAACATAAAATAAAAAAGTGTGTGTGGGGGGGGGGGGGGGGGAGACCTAATTCTTAATTTAGTGAAACCTCTAAAGCAGACTCTGTGGAGTGAGAACAGACAAACGAGTTCCCATAGTGTAGATGTAGATGAGATTAAAACACAATACGCAAAAGCTTAAAGTGAATGTAAATTTTGATGTTTAAGTGCCCGTTTTTTAAAACTTTGATTAAAAACAGGGGCACTTTAATTCATCAAAATTTACATTTCACTCCTGTTGTGACAAAAAAACTTACCTTTTAAACTTCACAGCAGCTGCTGCTTCCTCCGGTCTCACAAGCCATTTCTGATGTCAGAAATGATTGATAGGTCATACTCCAATCACAGATTCCCCCCCGGGGGATTCAGTGTCTGATTCACTGCTGTGATTGGAGGAAGCCAGATACCTCATTTTAGACCCAGGAAGAGGCTTTGAAACAGGTGGAGGAAGCTGGAGCTGCTGTGAAGATTAAAAAGTAAGTTTATTTTCACAACAGGAGTGAAATGAAAATAATGATGAATTAAAGTGCCCCTGTTTTTAATCAAAGTTTTAAAAACCGGGCACTTTAGCATCAAAATTTACATTCACTTTAAACACTTGTTTCCTCCAAAAGCCTTTAGAATCTCATAACATAGATATCTTTTTTTATTAGAGCTTGTTATCTTAAAGGTATATGAAACCCAAATTTTTTCTTTCATGATTCAGATTGGGCATTTCATTTAAACAGCTTTCTAAGTTACAACAAAGGCTATCAAGAGAGTGAAGCACATTTGAGAATGGAAGTACATTTGAAAGTTGTTTTTGTATACTCTACATGAATTATGAAAGACAAAATTTGGGTTTCATGTCCCTTTAATATTCTTCAACTTTATGAAGTGTTATAATGCAATTTGATGCATGTTTCAACCACATTGTATCTACTAACTAGAACGAAAAATTCAGCAAGTACCTCTCTAGCAACAGTAGCTGAGTCACAAACTGCAAATAGTAAGATTTGTATTGAAGATCTGGAGACAAATTAGTATTGGTGTCTATTATTTTTTTACACAATGTTGTGGAATGTATTGCTTTTTATGCTCTCTATCTAGTTATTTTGTGTTTGTTAGTGCTACAGATTAACAACATTATATACTCTTCAAGGCATAATTGATTTTAATTACAGTTTTATATATCACTGCAATAAAGTCAAAAGTATACAAGGAACATAAGATGAAGGCGGGTTATGGTTTTGCAGGAAGATTCAGTTTTTTTTTGCATTTGCTGCTATCTTACACTCCTGCTGGAGGGAGATATTAGATTTACTTAGAAAATGAGAAGCTTTTAACATAATGCTGTTGATAGACCAACCACTGAGTGAGCCACCGGCACTTCTTCTCACTTCATGCAGCACCTTGATGATATTTTCCCTAAAAGGCAAGACATTTTTCTTTAGCTTTTTTTATACTGTACACGAACTTGGCCAGTCCCTAGCTTAATAGGATTGTGACCATTTTTATGACAGAATATTAAAATGTTAATTCATTTTTCTTCTACATTATTCAAAACAACACTGTGACGATAATTTCTGTTACTACATCAAATCTCATCCCACAACAAATCTAACAGTAGTGGTGCTAATTAAATGTTTGCTATAACGAATAACCCATTTTGCAAAAAAGGCAAATATAATACACCATTTCATATGTGTACAAAAAACAATACATAACTTATCTGTCAACTAGCCTACTATCATATAATGGATTCTGGCAGACACCACCCAGACTTACTGTAAGGGTCTAGAGCTTTTTAAGTGAACAAAAAACAAAATTTATGCTTACCTGATAAATTTCTTTCTTTCTTTCTTGACACGGTGAGTCCACAGGTCATCAAAACTACTGTTGGGAATATCACTCCTGACCAACAGGAGGAGGCAAAGAGCACCACAGCAAAGCTGTTAAATACCACTCCCCTACCCACAATCCCCAGTCATTCTGACCAAAGGGAAAAGAGAAAGGAAGTAATATAAGGTGCATAGATGCCTAAGGTTTATAGAAAAATAAACTGTCTGAAAAATACAGGGCGGGCGGTGGACTCACCGTGTCAAGAAATAAATTTATCAGGTAAGCATAAATTTTGTTTTCTTTCTAATGACACTGTGAATCCACGGATCATCATAATTACTGTTGGGAACCAATAACCAAGCCAGAGGACACGGATGATAAGGGAGGGACAAGACAGTAAAACTAAACAGAATGCACCACTGCTGGAAGAACCTTTCTCCTAAAAAAAGCCTCAGCAGAAGCAAAAGTATTAAATTTGTAACATTTAGAAAAAGTGTGCAAAGATGACGAAGTGGCAGCCTTGCAAATCTGTTCTACAGAAGCTCCATTTTTGAGGGCTCGAGAAGAGAAAACAGCCCTAGTGGAATGAGCCGTGGTTTTCTCAGGAGGCTGCTGTCTAGCAGTCTAATATGCCAAGAGAATAACACTCCTCAACCAAAAAGAAAGAGAAGTAGCCGTAGCTTTCTGGCCCTTGCACTTCTACCGAAAAAACAACAAATAAAGAAGAAGACTGGCGAAAATCCTTAGTCGCCTGCAAATAATATTTCAACACACAAACCACATCCAGGTTGTGCAACAAACGCTCCTTATGAGAAGAAGGATTAGGACACAAAGAAGGAACAACAATTTCTTGATTAATATTCCTATCCGAAACCACTTTGGGAAGGAAACCTAAGGCAGTACGTAACATAACACAGTAACATAGTGGATGAGGTTGAAAAAAGACTGAAGTCCATTAAGTTCAACCTATACAAATCTAAAATACTTACAAGCTCCAGTTAAACTTAAATAATCCCACTAAAAGGTGACCCATTTAATACTAGCAATCATACCTATGAATTTTGTAATGTATCCAAACATTTTAAATTCACATTCACTACCTCCTTTGGTAATGAGTTCCACTTCCACAATTTTATTAATAAATCTCCTTTCCTTCAACATTAAATTGTGACCTCTTGTCACAAACAATTTTCTTGGAATAAACAGAGCTTCTGTCATGTCTGTATATGGGCCTTGAAAATATTCATATAAAGTAATCAATTTAATTCTGATAAGGTATCTACCTTATCAGAATGAAAAATAAGGAAAGGAGATTCACACTGCAACGCTGAAAGCTCCAAAGCTCTTCGAGCCAAAGAATTAGCCACCAAAAACAAAAACCTTCCAGGATAACATTTTAATATTCAAAGAATGCATAGGCTCAAACGGAGCCTGTTGAAGAACTCTAAGACTGAACATCTGAAAAAACCTAATTGCTGAAGGGGGCACTCAAGATGCAGTATAATCAATAATCTAGAACAAAAGTATATATGATGGGGCAATGTTAAGCTATCATAGATGAGTATATACACAATAAAGGCAGAAAACAGTAAATTCTTAGATACTGTAGTGAAAATACACATGCAATTGTGAAAAATTAGACAGTCCTTTATACGTTCTTCAAAGGATAACGATTGCTGTAGCGGCTGCCTCCTACTCACTGGATGGTCCAGGTGGTACTATATAAGATAAAACAGAATGGAGGGGCGCCTCATGTGTGGTATCATTTATTAATTAACAAGTCACAGAACTATTGCCAAATGGGTACTCACAAATTTGGAGAGCACACTTATGAGCTGGTAGGGGCGGGCTGCAGAATTAGAAAGGTGTGACAGCTCACCCACTTGAAGGCGCTCTTGGCGTAAGATGGTGGTGCTATAAGGGAGACAAGAAATACGGGCACCACATGTGCAGACTATTAATGGTACAACCACAACAGATTCCTTAATATGGAGGGTACTCACATATTCCCAGAGCACACCAATGTGCTTGTAGAAGCAGTCTGCAGATTGGTAGAGGTGTGGCAGCTCACCCAAACTCTAGGTATCCTGATATTTGAATGATAATGTGTTCCCTCAGGTGCTGGGCTGGTCTCTCATAGGTGAACAATGGCAGATGGTGGGTAGAAATGAATCCACTCAAAGGATAAAAGATATATCCAAATTTATTTAAAAAAGCATAAAAGTTTAAAAACAACAGCACAATGATTGCTGATGAGAGTGGATAACAGGGTGTCCAATAATCACCCAATCATGCAACGCGTTTCACGGTTCACAGACCGTTTCATCAGGCATAAAAAATCATAATAAATCATGCTACCCTTCACTGCCTTATATACCTCACTAATGAACAGAACCAAACACCTCTTTTTGCTGGAGAATGATTGAAGTGGTACACCTGTGTGGGTTAGTCCAAATCACTGGCCTAGAGGTGAAAAAACAGAATTTATGTTTACCTGATAAATTACTTTCTCCAACGGTGTGTCCGGTCCACGGCGTCATCCTTACTTGTGGGATATTCTCTTCCCCAACAGGAAATGGCAAAGAGCCCAGCAAAGCTGGTCACATGATCCCTCCTAGGCTCCGCCTTCCCCAGTCATTCGACCGACGTAAAGGAGGAATATTTGCATAGGAGAAACCATATGATACCGTGGTGACTGTAGTTAAAGAAAATAAATTATCAGACCTGATTAAAAAAACCAGGGCGGGCCGTGGACCGGACACACCGTTGGAGAAAGTAATTTATCAGGTAAACATAAATTCTGTTTTCTCCAACATAGGTGTGTCCGGTCCACGGCGTCATCCTTACTTGTGGGAACCAATACCAAAGCTTTAGGACACGGATGAAGGGAGGGAGCAAATCAGGTCACCTAGATGGAAGGCACCACGGCTTGCAAAACCTTTCTCCCAAAAATAGCCTCAGAAGAAGCAAAAGTATCAAACTTGTAAAATTTAGTAAAAGTGTGCAGTGAAGACCAAGTCGCTGCCTTACATATCTGATCAACAGAAGCCTCGTTCTTGAAGGCCCATGTGGAAGCCACAGCCCTAGTGGAATGAGCTGTGATTCTTTCAGGAGGCTGCCGTCCGGCAGTCTCATAAGCCAATCTGATGATGCTTTTAATCCAAAAAGAGAGAGAGGTAGAAGTTGCTTTTTGACCTCTCCTTTTACCAGAATAAACAACAAACAAGGAAGATGTTTGTCTAAAATCCTTTGTAGCATCTAAATAGAATTTTAGAGCACGAACAACATCCAAATTGTGCAACAAACGTTCCTTCTTTGAAACTGGATTCGGACACAAAGAAGGCACGACTATCTCCTGGTTAATGTTTTTGTTAGAAACAACTTTCGGAAGAAAACCAGGTTTAGTACGTAAAACCACCTTATCTGCATGGAACACCAGATAAGGAGGAGAACACTGCAGAGCAGATAATTCTGAAACTCTTCTAGCAGAAGAAATTGCAACCAAAAACAAAACTTTCCAAGATAATAACTTAATATCAACGGAATGTAAGGGTTCAAACGGAACCCCCTGAAGAACTGAAAGAACTAAATTGAGACTCCAAGGAGGAGTCAAAGGTTTGTAAACAGGCTTGATTCTAACCAGAGCCTGAACAAAGGCTTGAACATCTGGCACAGCTGCCAGCTTTTTGTGAAGTAACACAGACAAGGCAGAAATCTGTCCCTTCAAGGAACTTGCAGATAGTCCTTTCTCCAAACCTTCTTGAAGAAAGGATAGAATCTTAGGAATTTTTACCTTGTCCCAAGGGAATCCTTTAGATTCACACCAACAGATATATTTTTTCCATATTTTGTGGTAAATTTTTCTAGTTACAGGCTTTCTGGCCTGAACAAGAGTATCAATGACAGAATCTGAGAACCCTCGCTTTGATAAGATCAAGCGTTCAATCTCCAAGCAGTCAGTTGGAGTGAGACCAGATTCGGATGTTCGAACGGACCTTGAACAAGAAGGTCTCGTCTCAAAGGTAGCTTCCATGGTGGAGCCGATGACATATTCACCAGGTCTGCATACCAAGTCCTGCGTGGCCACGCAGGAGCTATCAAGATCACCGATGCCCTCTCCTGATTGATCCTGGCTACCAGCCTGGGGATGAGAGGAAACGGCGGGAATACATAAGCTAGTTTGAAGGTCCAAGGTGCTACTAGTGCATCTACTAGAGTCGCCTTGGGATCCCTGGATCTGGACCCGTAGCAAGGAACCTTGAAGTTCTGACGAGAGGCCATCAGATCCATGTCTGGAATGCCCCACAATTGAGTAATTTGGGCAAAGATTTCCGGATGAAGTTCCCACTCCCCCGGATGAAATGTCTGACGACTCAGAAAATCCGCTTCCCAATTTTCCACTCCTGGGATGTGGATTGCAGACAAGTGGCAGGAGTGAGTCTCCGCCCATTGAATGATTTTGGTCACTTCTTCCATCGCCAGGGAACTCCTTGTTCCCCCCTGATGGTTGATGTACGCAACAGTCGTAATGTTGTATGATTGAAACCGTATGAACTTGGCCTTTGCTAGCTGAGGCCAAGCCTTGAGAGCATTGAATATCGCTCTCAGTTCCAGAATATTTATCGGGAGAAGAGATTCTTCCCGAGACCAAAGACCCTGAGCTTTCAGGGGTCCCCAGACCGCGCCCCAGCCCACCAGACTGGCGTCGGTCGTGACAATGACCCACTCTGGTCTGCGGAAGCTCATCCCCTGTGACAGGTTGTCCAGGGACAGCCACCAACGGAGTGAATCTCTGGTCCTCTGATCTACTTGTATCGTCGGAGACAAGTCTGTATAGTCCCCATTCCACTGACTGAGCATGCACAGTTGTAATGGTCTTAGATGAATTCGCGCAAAAGGAACTATGTCCATTGCCGCTACCATCAAACCTATTACTTCCATGCACTGCGCTATGGAAGGAAGAGGAACAGAATGAAGTATTTGACAAGAGTTTAGAAGTTTTGATTTTCTGGCCTCTGTCAGAAAAAACATAATTTATGTAAGAACTTACCTGATAAATTCATTTCTTTCATATTAGCAAGAGTCCATGAGCTAGTGACGTATGGGATATACATTCCTACCAGGAGGGGCAAAGTTTCCCAAACCTTAAAATGCCTATAAATACACCCCTCACCACACCCACAATTCAGTTTAACGAATAGCCAAGAAGTGGGGTGATAAGAAAAAAGTGCGAAAGCATATAAAATAAGGAATTGGAATAATTGTGCTTTATACAAAAAAATCATAACCACCACAAAAAAAGGGCGGGCCTCATGGACTCTTGCTAATATGAAAGAAATGAATTTATCAGGTAAGTTCTTACATAAATTATGTTTTCTTTCATGTAATTAGCAAGAGTCCATGAGCTAGTGACGTATGGGATAATGACTACCCAAGATGTGGATCTTTCCACACAAGAGTCACTAGAGAGGGAGGGATAAAATAAAGACAGCCAATTCCTGCTGAAAATAATCCACACCCAAAATAAAGTTTAATGAAAAAACATAAGCAGAAGATTCAAACTGAAAACGCTGCCTGAAGTACTTTTCTACCAAAAACTGCTTCAGAAGAAGAAAATACAACAAAATGGTAGAATTTGGTAAAAGTATGCAAAGAGGACCAAGTTGCCGCTTTGCAAATCTGATCAACCGAAGCTTCATTCCTAAACGCCCAGGAAGTAGAAACTGACCTAGTAGAATGAGCTGTAATCCTATGAGGCGGAGTCTTACCCGACTCAACATAGGCAAGATGAATTAAAGATTTCAACCAAGATGCCAAAGAAATGGCAGAAGTTTTCTGGCCTTTCTAAAACCGGAAAAGATAACAAATAAACTTGAAGTCTTTCGGAAAGACTTAGTAGCTTCAACATAATATTTCAAAGCTCTAATAACATCCAAAGAATGCAACGATTTCTCCTTAGAATTCTTAGGATTAAGACATAATGAAGGAACCACAATGTCTCTACTAATGTTGTTGGAATTCACAACTTAGGTAAAAATTCAAAAGAAGTTCGCAACACCGCCTTATCCTGATGAAAAATCAGAAAAGGAGACTCACAAGAAAGAGCAGATAATTCAGAAACTCTTCTGGCAGAAGAGATGGCCAAAAGGAACAAAACTTTCCAAGAAAGTAATTTAATATCCAATGAATGCATAGGTTCAAATGGAGGAGCTTGAAGAGCCCCCAGAACCAAATTCAAACTCCAAGGAGGAGAAATTGACTTAATGAAAGGCTTTATACGAACCAAAGCTTGTACAAAACAATGAATATCAGGAAGAATAGCAATCTGTCTGTGAAAAAGAACAGAAAGAGCAGAGATTTGACCTTTCAAGGAACTTGCGGACAAACCCTTATCTAAACCATCCTGAAGAAACTGTAATATTCTCGGTATTCTAAAAGAATGCCAAGAAAAATGATGAGAAAGACACCAAGAAATATAAGTCTTCCAGACTCTATAATATATCTCTCTGGATACAGATTTACGAGCCTGTAACATAGTATTAATCACAGAGTCAGAGAAACCTCTTTGACCAAGAATCAAGCGTTCAATCTCCATACCTTTAAATTTAAGGATTTCAGATCCTGATGGAAAAAAGGACCTTGAGACAAAAGGTCTGGTCTTAACGGAAGAGTCCACGGTTGGCAAGAGGCCATCCGGACAAGATCCGCATACCAAAACCTGTGAGGCCATGCCGGAGCTACCAGCAGAACAAACGAGCATTCCTTCAGAATCTTGGAGATTACTCTTGGAAGAAGAACTAGAGGCGGAAAGATATAGGCAGGATGATACTTCCAAGGAAGTGATAATGCATCCACTGCCTCCGCCTGAGGATCCCGGGATCTGGACAGATACCTGGGAAGTTTCTTGTTTAGATGAGAAGCCATCAGATCTATTTCTGGAAGTTCCCACATTTGAACAATCTGAAGAAATACCTCTGGGTGAAGAGACCATTCGCCCGGATGCAACGTTTGGCGACTGAGATAATCCGCTTTCCAATTGTCCATACCTGGGATATGAACCGCAGAGATTAGACAGGAGCTGGATTCCGCCCAAACCAAAATTCGAGATACTTCTTTCATAGCCAGAGGACTGTGAGTCCCTCCTTGATGATTGATGTATGCCACAGTTGTGACATTGTCTATCTGAAAACAAATGAACAACTCTCTCTTGAGAAGAGGCCAAGACTGAAGAGCTCTGAAAATTGCACGGAGTTCCAAAATATTGATCGGAAATCTCACCTCCTGAGATTCCCAAACCCCTTGTGCCGTCAGATACCCCCACACAGCTCCCCAACCTGTAAGACTTGCATCTGTTGAGATTATAGTCCAGGTCGGAAGAACAAAGAAGCCCCCTGAACTAAACGATGGTGATCTGTCCACCATGTCAGAGAGTGTTGTAAAATCGGTTTAAAGATATTAATTGAGATATCTTTGAGTAATCCCTGCACCATTGGGTCAGCATACAGAGCTGAAGAGGTCGCATGTGAAAACGAGCAAAGGAGATCGCATCTGATGCGGCAGTCCTAAGACCCAACATTTCCATGCATAAGGCTACCAAAGGGAATGATTGTGACTGAAGGTTTTGACAAGCTGATATCAATGTTAAACTTCTCTTGTCTGACAAGGACAGAGTCATAGACACTGAATTTATCTAGAAACCTAAAAAGGTTACCCTTGTCTGAGGAATCAATGAACTGAATGGTAAATTGATCCTCCAACCATGAAATTGAAGAAACAACACAAGTCGATTCGTATGAGATTCTTCGAAAATGAGAAGACTGAGCAAGTACCAAGATATCGTCCAAATAAGGAAATACCAAAACCCTATTCTCTGATTACAGAAAAAAGGGGCACCGAGAACCTTTGAAAAAAATTCTTGGAACTGAGGCTAGGCCAAACGGTAGAGCCACAAAACTGGTAATGCTTGTCTAAAAAGAGAATCTCAGACACTAAAAGTGATCTGGATGAATCGGAATATGCAGATACACATCCTGTAAATCTATTGTAGACATATAATGCCCTTGCTAAACAAAAGGCAGGATAGTCCTACAGTAACCATCTTGAATGTTGGTATCCTAACATAACGATTCAATAATGACAGATCCGGAACTGGTCTGAAGGAATTGACCTTCTTTGGTACAAATGAAGAGATAAAATAAAACCCCAGCCCCTGTTCCAGAACTGGAACTGGCAAAAATACTCCAGCCAACTCTAGATCTGAAACACATTACAGAAATGCTGAGCCTTTGCTGTGTTAACTGGGACACGGGAAAGAAAAGAATCTCTTAGCAGGAGGCCTTAACTTGAAGCCAATTCTGTACCTTTCTGAAACAATGTTTCTGAAACCAGAGATTAAGAACGGAATTGATCCAAATTTCTTTGAAGAAAACGTAATCTGCCCCATACCAGCTGAGCTGGAATAAGGGCCGCACCTTCATAGGTACTTAGGAGCTGGCTATAGGTTTCTATAAGGCTTGGATATATTCCAAACTGGAAATAGTTTCCAAACTGATACCGCTCCTGAGGATGAAGGATCAGGCTTTTGTTCCTTGTAAGGAAAGGAACTAAAATGATTATTTACCCTGGAAAGAAAGGGAAAGCAAAGATGACTTAGAAGACATGTCAGCATTCCAAGTTTAATCCATAAAGCTTCTCTAGCTAAAATAGCTAGAGACATATACCTGACATCAACTCTAATGATATCAAAAGATGGTATCACCAATAAAATTATTAGCATGTTATAGAATAATAATAATGCTATAAAATTATGATCTGTTACTTGTTGCTCTAAAGCTTCTAATCAAAAAGTTGAAGCTGCAGCAACATCCGCTAAAAATATAGCAGGTCTAAGAAGATTACCTGAACATAAGTAAGCTTTTCTTAGAAAGGATTCAATTTTCCTATCTAAAGGATCCTTAAATGAAGTACTATCTGCCGTAGGAATAGTAGTACATTAGCAGGAGTAGAGATAGCCCCATAACCTTAGGGATTTTTGTCTCAAAAAACTCTAATCTGTCAGATGGCACAGGATATAATTTGCTTAAACGTCTAGAAGGAGTAAATAAATTACCCAAATTATTCCATTCCCTGGAAATTACTTCAGAAATAGCATCAGGGAGATAAAACACTTCTGGAATAACTACAGGAGATTTAAAAACCTTATTTAAACGTTTACATTTAGAATCAAGAGGACCAGAATCCTCTATTTCTAATGCAAATAACACTTCTTTAAGTAAAGAACGAATAAATTCCATCTTGAACAAATACAAAGATTTATCAGCATCAACCTCTGAGACAGAAACCTCTGAACCAGAAGAACCATTATCAGTATCAGAATGATGATGTTCATTTAAAAATTCATCTGAAAAAAGAGAAGTTTTAAAAGACTTTTATGTATACTAGAAGGAGAAATAACAGACATAGCCTTCTTAATGGATTTAAAAAATAAAATCTCTTATGTTATCAGGAACACTCTGAAAATTAGATGTTGACGGAACAGCAACAGGTAATGTAACAGTACTAAAGGAAATTTTATCTGCATTAATAAGTTTGACATGACATGCAATACAAATAACAGCTGGAGAAACAGATACCAAAAGTTTATAGCAGATACACTTAGCTTGGTAGCTCCAGTACTGTGCAGTGACTTTCCTGAAGTAACTTCTGACTCAGTTGCAACGTGGAACATCTTGCAATATGTAAAAGAAAAAAACAACATATAAAGCAAAATTGATCAAATTCCTTAAATGACAGTTTCAGGAATGGGAAAAAATGCCAAAGAACAAGCTTCTAGCAACCAGAAGCAATAAAAAATGAGACTTAAATAATGTGGAGACAAAAGTGACGCCCATATTTTTTCGCGCCAAATAAGACGCCCACATTATTTGGCGCCTAAATGCTTTTTGGCGCCAAAAATGACGCCACATCCGGAACGCCGACATTTTTGGCGCAAAATAACGTCAAAGAATGACGCAACTTCCGGCGACACGTATGACGCCGGAAACAGAAATAGAATTTTTGCGCCAAAAAAGTCCGCGCCAAGAATGACGCAATAAAATGAAGCATTTTCAGCCCCCGCGAGCCTAACAGCCCACAGGGAAAAAGTCAAATTTTAAGGTAAAAAATGTTAAATTAAAATGCATTATCCCAAATATGAAACTGACTGTCTGAAAAATAAGGAAAGTTGAACATTCTGAGTCAAGGCAAATAAATGTTTGAATACATATATTTAGAACTTTATAAACAAAGTGCCCAACCATAGCTAGGAGTGTCACAGAAAATAAGACTTACTTACCCCAGGACACTCATCTACATATAGCAGATAGCCAAACCAGTACTGAAACGAGAATCAGCAGAGGTAATGGTATATATAAGAGTATATTGTCGATCTGAAAAGGGAGGTAAGAGATGAATCTCTACGACCGATAACAGAGAACCTATGAAATAGACCCCTTAGAAGGAGATCACTGCATTCAAATAGGCAATACTCTCCTCACATCCCTCTGACATTCACTGCACGCTGAGAGGAAAACCGGGCTCCAACTTGCTGCGGAGCGCATATCAACGTAGAATCTAGCACAAACTTACTTCACCACCTCCATCGGAGGCAAAGTTTGTAAAAACTGAATTGTGGGTGTGGTGAGGGGTGTATTTATAGGCATTTTAAGGTTTGGGAAACTTTGCCCCTCCTGGTAGGAATGTATATCCCATACGTCACTAGCTCATGGACTCTTGCTAATTATATGAAAGAAATCCTCATTTCTAAGGAGTCTATTATTGTTCCCAAGAAGGGAACCCTTGTTGACGGAGATAGAGAACTTTTTTCTACGTTCACTTTCCACCCGTGAGATCTGAGAAAGGCCAGGACAATGTCCGTGTGAGCCTTTGCTAGAGGAAGGGACGACGCTTGAATCAGAATGTCGTCCAAGTAAGGTACTACTGCAATGCCCCTTGGTCTTAGCACCGCTAGAAGGGACCCTAGTACCTTTGTGAAAATCCTTGGAGCAGTGGCTAATCCGAACGGAAGTGCCACAAACTGGTAATGCTTGTCCAGGAATGCGAACCTTAGGAACCGATGATGTTCCTCGTGGATAGGAATATGTAGATACGCATCCTTTAAATCCACCGTGGTCATGAATTGACCTTCCTGGATGGAAGGAAGAATTGTTCGAATGGTTTCCATTTTGAACGATGGAACCTTGAGAAACTTGTTTAGGATCTTGAGATCTAAGATTGGTCTGAATGTTCCCTCTTTTTTGGGAACTACGAACAGATTGGAGTAGAACCCCATCCCTTGTTCTCCTAAAGGAACAGGATGAATCACTCCCATTTTTAACAGGTCTTCTACACAATGTAAGAATGCCTGTCTTTTTATGTGGTCTGAAGACAATTGAGACCTGTGGAACCTCCCCCTTGGGGGAAGCCCCTTGAATTCCAGAAGATAACCTTGGGAGACTATTTCTAGTGCCCAAGGATCCAGAACATCTCTTGCCCAAGCCTGAGCGAAGAGAGAGAGTCTGCCCCCCACCAGATCCGGTCCCGGATCGGGGGCCAACATCTCATGCTGTCTTGGTAGCAGTGGCAGGTTTCTTGGCCTGCTTTCCTTTGTTCCAGCCTTGCATTGGTCTCCAGGCTGGCTTGGCTTGAGAAGTATTACCCTCTTGCTTAGAGGACGTAGCACTTGGGGCTGGTCCGTTTCTGCGAAAGGGACGAAAATTAGGTTTATTTTTGGCCTTGAAAGACCTATCCTGAGGAAGGGCGTGGCCCTTGCCCCCAGTGATATCAGAGATAATCTCTTTCAAGTCAGGGCCAAACAGCGTTTTCCCCTTGAAAGGAATGTTAAGCAATTTGTTCTTGGAAGACGCATCCGCTGACCAAGATTTTAACCAAAGCGCTCTGCGCGCCACAATAGCAAAACCAGAATTTTTCGCCGCTAACCTAGCCAATTGCAAAGTGGCGTCTAGGGTGAAAGAATTAGCCAATTTGAGAGCATGAATTCTGTCCATAATCTCCTCATAAGAAGAAGAATCATTATTGAGCGAACCAGAAACACGCTGCTGTAGTGACAGGAACAATGCATGAAATTGGTTGTAGAAGGTAACCTTGCTGAACAAACATCTTTTTAAGCAAACCTTCTAATTTTTTATCCATAGGATCTTTGAAAGCACAACTATCTTCTATGGGTATAGTGGTGCGTTTGTTTAGAGTAGAAACCGCCCCCTCGACCTTGGGGACTGTCTGCCATAAGTCCTTTCTGGGGTCGACCATAGGAAACAATTTTTTAAATATGGGGGGAGGGACGAAAGGTATACCGGGCCTTTCCCATTCTTTATTTACAATGTCCGCCACCCGCTTGGGTATAGGAAAAGCTTCGGGGGGCCCCGGGACCTCTAGGAACTTGTCCATTTTACATAGTTTCTCTGGAATGACCAAATTCTCACAATCATCCAGAGTGGATAACACCTCCTTAAGCAGAGCGCGGAGATGTTCCAATTTAAATTTAAATGTAATCACATCAGGTTCAGCTTGTTGAGAAATTTTCCCTGAATCTGAAATTTCTCCCTCAGACAAAACCTCCCTGGCCCCCTCAGACTGGGGTAGGGGCCCTTCAGAACCAATATCATCAGCGTCCTCATGCTCTTCAGTATTTTCTAAAACAGAGCAGTCGCGCTTTCGCTGATAAGTGGGCATTTTGGCTAAAATGTTTTTGATAGAATTATCCATTACAGCCGTTAATTGTTGCATAGTAAGGAGTATTGGCGCGCTAGATGTACTAGGGGCCTCCTGTGTGGGCAAGACTGGCGTAGACGAAGGAGGGGATGATGCAGTACCATGCTTACTCCCCTCACTTGAGGAATCATCTTGGGCATCATTTTCTCTAAATTTTGTGTCACATAAATCACATCTATTTAAATGAGAAGGAACCTTGGCTTCCCCACATTCAGAACACAGTCTATCTGGTAGTTCAGACATGTTAAACAGGCAAAAACTTGATAACAAAGTACAAAAAACGTTTTAAAATAAACCGTTACTGTCACTTTAAATTTTAAACTGAACACACTTTATTACTGCAATTGCGAAAAAGTATGAAGGAATTGTTCAAAATTCACCAAAATTTCACCACAGTGTCTTAAAGCCTTAAAAGTATTGCACACCAAATTTGGAAGCTTTAACCCAACCAAGCCCAAAGGGGAATACGATACCAAATGACGCCTTCAGAAAGTCTTTTCTATGTATCAGAGCTCCTCACACATGCATCTGCATGTCATGCTTCTCAAAAACAAGTGCGCAATAGAGGCGCGAAAATGAGACTCTGCCTATGATTAGGGAAAGCCCCTAGAGAATAAGGTGTCCAATACAGTGCCTGCCGGTTATTTTACATAATTCCCAAGATTAAAATAATTCCTCAAGGCTATGGAGTATAAAATATGTTTATATATAAATCGATTTAGCCCAGAAAATGTCTACAGTCTTAAAAAGCCCTTGTGAAGCCCTTTTTTTCTTTCTGTAATAAAAATGGCTTACCGGATCCCATAGGGAAAATGACAGCTTCCAGCATTACATCGTCTTGTTAGAATGTGTCATACCTCAAGCAGCAAAAGTCTGCTCACTGTTCCCCCAACTGAAGTTAATTCCTCTCAACAGTCCTGTGTGGAAACAGCCATCGATTTTAGTAACGGTTGCTAAAATCATTTTCCTCTTACAAACAGAAATCTTCATCTCTTTTCTGTTTCAGAGTAAATAGTACATACCAGCACTATTTTAAAATAACAAACTCTTGATTGAATAATAAAAACTACAGTTAAACACTAAAAAACTCTAAGCCATCTCCGTGGAGATGTTGCCTGTACAACGGCAAAGAGAATGACTGGGGAAGGCGGAGCCTAGGAGGGATCATGTGACCAGCTTTGCTGGGCTCTTTGCCATTTCCTGTTGGGGAAGAGAATATCCCACAAGTAAGGATGACGCCGTGGACCGGACACACCTATGTTGGAGAAATCCCTCTTGACTCTGTAAACACTCACCTATGTTTGCATTTATTAATCTATTCTCTGCAGTACAATTATCTGGTGGAATAAACTTCATAACTAATCATTGTTATTAAAAAGCTCCAAACTGGTGAACATGTAAATAGGTTCCCTTACTGGGATAGATTATCCCCCCCCCCCCCTTTTATTTTACACATTTGAGGTGGTATAACCCTTCCAAAGATATTTTGGGAGTCTGTATTTGACAACACTATGTAATGAAAAGTTATATTGAAATTCGTGTCAATTTAAATGTTTACTTCAATTTGTCTAGTTTAAACTACTAGTAGCAACTAAAACTGTATAATTCCTACTTTGTTATGAACACATACAGATTGTGTAGCGGTTCTATGTTGTTATTTATTAGCCTGAACACTCTTATTCTATTCTATATAATGAACTTTGTGTCTTGTGTTTCTATTCGCCGGCATTTGTTTCATTCTCTGGCTAATCGCCTACCAAAATCTTTATATAATACAATACATGGCTTAACTTCTTTATATAATACAATACATGGACTAACTTGACCAAATGACATTTCTAAATTCTTATTAAGTTTACAAGTGAGTATATTCCTAATAACTGGTATATGTCCAGGGGGATATAATTGATTCCAAAAAAACGCAAGTTGCGTTATGCAATATAGGATAAAGGATGATAGACTAAACCTATAAAGTGAAATGTGAGGTGTAGTGAATGTGTATGGAATGTCATCATGCTGGAATAATGGAGAAAATGGGGGGAAAAATACTGGAGTGAGAAAAAAAAAATAAAAAAAAAATAACTTAGTTAACGAATTAATAAAATGGACTAAAAGGGAAGATTAATCTGTGAGAGGTTGAACGGGAAATATCTTAATATGATAATGGATTGTAGTCTAATCTCATAGTGATACTCGTGAAAAACTTAGTGATGAATTTATAGTGGTAATCTGGAAGATCTTGGTAGGGAAAAAAAAAAAAAATCTATTAAAAGGATAATTGGATAGAAAATCTATCACGGGGATATCGTAATAATGAGTGCCAGGACTGGGGAACAAGAGTAATAGACAATATGGAGAATAGTAGATAGTATGACTAAAGGGGTGACTAAAGTGTATGTAGGGGTGAACTAAACTAAAAAGCTGCCAAATTGATAACTTCATTTAAGCCGGAGGGAAACAGAGACTGGAATTTATAAATCCAATATGTTTCCCTCTGGCGTAGACGGGTGTACCTATTATAACCTATTTTGTGGGGGATGTGTTCGAGTGGAGTAATAGAAAAGGTGTGTTGATGTCCATAATGTTGGATGGTGCTGTGTCTTGAAATACTATGTTTGAGTGATTGTTTTTTGATATTTCTTAAGTGCTCACTCCATCTCGTGCGTATCTTCCTGCAGGTGCGGCCCAAATATTGAAGGCCACATCTGCAGGTCAATACGTAAATAACATAATCTGTGCCACAATCTATCCTATTTTTTATGGTGAATACTTCCCCTGTCAGCATGATGACATTCCATACACATTCACTACACCTCACATTTCACTTTATAGGTTTAGTCTATCATCCTTTATCCTATATTGCATAACGCAACTTGCGTTTTTTTGGAATCAATTATATCCCCCTGGACATATACCAGTTATTAGGAATATACTCACTTGTAAACTTAATAAGAATTTAGAAATGTCATTTGGTCAAGTTAGTCCATGTATTGTATTATATAAAGAAGTTAGGCCATGTATTGTATTATATAAAGATTTTGGTAGGCGATTAGCCAGAGAATGAAACAAATGCCGGCGAATAGAAACACAAGACACAACGTTCATTATATAGAATAGAATAAGAGTGTTCAGGCTAATAAATAACAACATAGAACCGCTATACTATCTGTATGTGTTCATAACAAAGTAGGAATTATACAGTTTTAGTTGCTACTAGTAGTTTAAACTAGACAAATTGAAGTAAACATTTAAATTGACACGAATTTCAATATAACTTTTCATTACATAGTGTTGTCAAATACAGACTCCCAAAATATCTTTGGAAGGGTTATACCACCTCAAATGTGTAAAATAAAAGGGGTGGGAGGGATCATCTATCCCAGTAAGGGAACCTATTTACATGTTCACCAGTTTGGAGCTTTTTAATAACAATGATTAGTTATGAAGTTTATTCCACCAGATAATTGTACTGCAGAGAATAGATTAATAAATGCAAACATAGGTGAGTGTTTACAGCAGGGGTGTCCAAACTTTGCTCTCCAGAGGTTTTGGAACTACATTTCCCATGATGCTCAGCCAGCATTTTATCTAGGTGAGCATCATGGGAAATGTAGTTCCAAAACCTCTGGAGAGCAAAGTTTGGACACCCCTGGTTTACAGAGTCAAGAGGGATTTTTCACCTCTAGGCCAGTGATTTGGACTAACCCACACAGATGTACCACATCAATCATAGTGTTGTCAAATACAGACTCCCAAAATATCTTTGGAAGGGCTATACCACCTCAAATGTGTAAAATAAAAGGGGTGGGAGGGATCATCTATCCCAGTAAGGGAACCTATTTACATGTTCACCAGTTTGGAGCTTTTTAATAACAATGATTAGTTATGAAGTTTATTCCACCAGATAATTGTACTGCAGAGAATAGATTAATACATACAAACATAGGTGAGTGTTTACAGAGTCAAGAGGGATTTTTCACCTCTAGGCCAGTGATTTGGACTAACCCACACAGGTGTACCACATCAATCATAGTGTTATCAAATACAGACTCCCAAAATATCTTTGGAAGGGTTATACCACCTCAAATGTGTAAAATAAAAGGGGTGGGAGTGATCATCTATCCCAGTAAGGGAACCTATTTACATGTTCACCAGTTTGGAGCTTTTTAATAACAATGATTAGTTATGAAGTTTATTCCACCAGATAATTGTACTGCAGAGAATAGATTAATAAATGCAAACATAGGTGAGTGTTTACAGAGTCAAGAGGGATTTTTCACCTCTAGGCCAGTGATTTGGACTAACCCACACAGGTGTACCACATCAATCATTCTCCAGCAAAAAGAGGTGTTTGGTTCTGTTCATTAGTGAGGTATATAAGGCAGTGAAGGTTAGCATGATTTATTATGATTTTTTATGCCTGATGAAACGGTCTGTGAACCGTAAAACGCGTTGCATGATTGGGTGATTATTGGACACCCTGTTATCCACTCTCATCAGCAATCATTGTGCTGTTGTTTTTAAACTTTTATGCTTTTTTAAATAAATTTGGATATATCTTTTATCCTTTGAGTGGATTCATTTCTACCCACCATCTGCCATTGTTCACCTATGAGAGACCAGTCCAGCACCTGAGGGAACACATTATCATACAAATATCAGGATACCTAGAGTTTGGGTGAGCTGCCACACCTCTACCAATCTGCAGCCTGCTTCTACAAGCACATTGGTGTGCTCTGGGAATATGTGAGTACCCTCCATATTAAGGAATCTGTTGTGGTTGTACCATTAATAGTCTGCACATGTGGTGCCCGTATTTCTTGTCTCCCTTATAGCACCACCATCTTACGCCAAGAGCGCCTTAAAGTGGGTGAGCTGTCACACCTTTCTAATTCTGCAGCCCGCCCCTACCAGCACATAAGTGTGCTCTCCAAATTTGTGAGTACCCATTTGGCAATAGTTCTGTGACTTGTTAATTAATAGATGATACCACACATGAGGCACCCCTCCATTCTGTTTTATCTTATATAAGACTGAAAATCTGGCACATCCGCCAGATGCTTGTGCAACAAAATAGATAAAGCAGAAATTTGACCCTTCAAGGTACTAGCAGATAAACCCTTCTCCAGACCCTCCTGGAGAAAAGACAAAATCCTAGGAATCCTAACTCTACTCCAAAAGTAGCCTCTGGATTCACACCAATACAGATATTTATGCCATATCTTATAGTAAATCTTTCTAGTCACAGGCTTACAAGCCTAAATCATAGTCTTAATAATCGACTGAGAAAAACCACGCTTAGATAATATCAAGCGTTCATTCTCCAAGCAGTAAGTTTCAGAGAAACGAGATTTGGATGAAGGAAGGGCCCCTGAAGAAGAAGGTCCTTCCTTAACGGAAGACTCCAAGGTGGAAAAGATGACATTTCCACCAGATCCGCATACAAGATCCTGCGAGGCCACCCCGGAGCAATGAGAATCACCGACACCCTCTCCTGTCTAATTCGAGCAATGACCCGTGGAAGGAGAGCTAACGGAGGAAAAACATATGCTAGACTGAAATCCCACGGAACTGTCAGAGCATCTATCAGTACAGTCTAAGGGTCCCTTGATCTCGACTTGTACCTTAGAAGCTTGGCATTCTGGTGGGATCCCATGAGATCCAGCTCCGGCTGACGCCACTTGAGGATCAAGTTGAACAAATCCTCCGGATGAAGCTCCTATTCCCCCGGATGAAAAGTCTGTCTGCTCAGAAAATCCGCTTCCCAATTGTCCACCCCTGGAATGTGGATCGCAGGCAGACAACAATTGTGGGTCTCTGCCCACTGGATAATTCTGGCAACCTCTGTCATGGCCAAGGAACTCCTGAGTTCCTCCCTTATGATTGATGTAAGCCACTGACGTTATATTGTCCGACTGAAACCTGATAAACTGGGCTGAAGCTGAGGCCAAGTCAAAAGAGCTTTGAATATTGCCCTCAGCTCTAAGATATTTATGGGAAGAACCGATTCCTCCCGAGTCCATAGACCCTGAGCCTTTAAAGAGCCTCAGACAGCTCCCCATCCCAGCAGACTGGCATCCTTGGTCACAATCACCCAGGTAGGTCTGCAAAAATAGGTTCCCTGGGAAAGAAGATCCTGGGACAACCATCAAGGAAGAGAATCTCTTGTCTCCTGATCTAGAACAATCTTTGGAGACAGATCCGCATAATCCCTGTTCCATTGTCTGAGCATGCATAACTGCAGAGGCCTGAGATCGAACCGAGCAAACGGAATGTCGTCCATGACTGACACCATCAGACCAATAACCTCCATACACTGGGCCACTGACGGCCGAAGAAAGGAATGAAGAGCAAGAAATGAGTTGAAGATCTTCGTTCTTCTTGCTTCTGTCAGAAAAATCTTCATTTCTAGAGAATCTATGATGGTTCCCAAGAATACCACCCTTGTAGCCGGAATCAAGGAACTTTTTCCTAAATTCACCTTCCAACCGTGGGAGAGCAGAAAAGACAACAAAAACTCAGTCTGGGAGCTTGCTAGTTGAAAAGATGGCGCCTGAACCAGAATGTCGTCCAGATAAGGTGGCACTGCAACACCCCTCAACCGGAGCACCGCCAACGCTCCCAGGAACTTTAACAAAATTCTGGGAGCTGTTGCAAGACCAAATGGAAGAGCCACAAACTGAAAATGTTTGTCTAGATTGCAAACCTCAGAAACCTGTGATGGTCCCTGTGGATGGGAATATGCAGATACGCATCCTTTAAATCCACTGTGGTCATGAACTGACCCTCCTGAACCAAAGGAAGAATGGAACGAATAGTTTCCATCTTGAAAGACGGAACTCTGAAACACTTGTTTACGCTCTTGATATCTAAAATAGGTCTAAAAGTTCCCTCTTTTTTATGGAACTACAGATTGGAATAGAATCCCAGACCCTGCTCCTGAATGGGAACAGGAACTATCACTCCCATGTCGGAAAGATCCTGAACACAATGTAAGAACGCCTCTCTTTTTATCGGGTCTACAGATAACCTGGAGAGAAGAAAACCTGCCCCTGGGAGGAAAAGTCTTGAACTCTAGCTTGTATCCCTGGGAAACGATGTCTACCGCCCAGGGATCCGGGACATCCCAAACCCAAGCTGCCCTCCACAAGATCCACTCATGGATCGGGGCAGACCCTTCATGCTGACTTGGAATCAGCAACGAGCTTCTAAGATTGCTTCCTCTTGCTCCAGGACTGATTGGACTTCCAAGAGGGCATAGCCTGTTCTTGCTTGGAGGAGGAAGAGGAAGACTTACCAGAGAAGTTACGAAAGGAATGAAAATTACTCTGACGACCCTTATGTTTATTTCTCTTATCCTGAGGGAAAGAATGCCCCTTCCCTCCCGTGATATCAGAAATAATCTCAGCTAAACCCGGTTCAAACAAGGTCTTACCCTTGTAAGGAATGGACAAAATCTTAGATTTAGAGGACACATCCGCAGACCAAGACTTCAACCATAAGTCTCTGCTGGCCAGTACAGCAAAGCCAGAAATCTTTGCTCCCAACTTGATAACCTGTTAAGAAGCATTCGCAATAAAGGAATTAGCCAACTTCAGAGCCTTGATCCTATCCTGAATCTCCTCAAGAGGAGTATCTTGCTGAATAGAATCAGACAACGCATCAAACCAATATGCTGCACTGGTGACGGTAGCAATACACACTGCAGGCTGCCATTGAAACCCCTGGTGAACATACATCCTTTTAAGCAATGCCTCCAACTTCTTATCCATAGGATCCTTAAAGGAACAGCTGCCCTCAATAGCCAAGGTGGAAATTGCTCCCTCCACCTTGGGAACTGTCTGCCAAGATTCCTTGATAGAATCAGCAATTGGAAACATCTTCTTAAAAATTGGAGAATGGGAAAAGGGAATCCCAGGCTTCTCCCACTCCCGTGCAATAATATCTGAAACACGATCTGGAACAGGAAACACTTCCACAGCGGAACATCAAAAAACGTATTAAGCTTACTAGACTTCTTAGGAGTAACTATGACCGTTGTGTCAGTCATCCAAGGTAACCAAAACCTCCTTAAGTAACACACTGAGGTGCTCTAGCTTAAACCTGAAGGAAACAACCTCAGAATCAGAAGAAGGAATTACACTGTCAGAATCTGAAACTTTACCCTCAGACGCTACAGAAGTATCTTCCTCCTCAGACCTATGGGAAGAAACATTCAACATAACTTTCAGAAACCTTATACTTCCTTTTGCACTTCCCCTGCAACATAGGAAAAGCAGACAAAGCCTCAGATACTGCCGAAGATATATGAGTACCCATGTCTTGCAATGAAAATCCAACCTGAAACGCAGGGCACCGAAGAGGATAAGGATTGGGACGTTTGTGGAGAAAGCTGCGGAATAGCTTGAACAGGAGACCCCTGAACAACATCCTCCTTAGATAATGATGGTTCAGATTCAAGAAGCCTATCCCTGTAATGCAGTGTTCTCTCAATATATGAGGAACAAAAAGGGATTGGTGGTTCCACATCTGCATCAAGACATAAAGTACAAGTAACAGCTTGCAGGTCCTCTTGGTCCATCTTTCCCCACAATGAATAAAACAAATAATAAAAATATCTTATTCAGTTTTAAGCACTTTCAGAAAAAATGCCTAAATCAAATCAAGCACCTCTACACCTCAGCAAGCTTTGCTGAGGTGCCTACCTGGCCTCCTGGATACTGGAGGAAAAATTACCACTCCTGTCAGCCAAAACTATCCGGACTCAACCCCTCTCCAACAAATGACCGCTTGCACAGACTGCAACCTCAAGGAAAGTCTCACTTTTCCGATACCCGGAAGTAACATAGAAGAAAAACACACAATACAAAACCGTGCCAAACAAGCCCCGCCCATCATGGGCGTACCTACACAACCTCCTGGCTGGCATGACACTAACTAGACTGAGAAACAGCTGCCCAGCACAGCAAACAACTACCAAAATCTGAGACCTAATAAATGTGCCCAAACACAAAATAAAAAATCCTCTCGCAGTGCCCCACTAACTGCCACATAAAAAACACAAGCAGGAATAATATCCCAAATAACTTATACAAGTTCCCAACTTTCTGCTCCATCAGAAAAGAGAACTAGCACTTACCTCCATGATAAACTTCCCAGCAGCAGGGCAGCTCAAAAGGCTTGAAAGGCATCTTCCCTTACATGGACCTGTGGAAAAGAGATAAGACTGAGTAAACGTACTCAGGCTTACAAAAAAAGGGCAGCAACAAACTACTTGGGAGGCACAGTGAGGATAATACCCCAAAAGTTCCCAAATGCTTAAAAGCAACCACTGCTCTAGTGAAGAGACTGACATGGACTACGGCTAGACCCCATGAAAAGATCAGAGCAAACCTGCTCTGCTTTAAAAACAAACTCTTGATTGAAGAATCAGACACCTAACTTTACCACCTCCTTGCAATTGATACAAGCAAAGAGAATGACTGGGGATTGTGGGTAGGGGAGTGGTATTTAACAGCTTTGCTGTGGTGCTCTTTGCCTCCTCCTATTGGTCAGGAGTGATATTCCCAACAGTAATTATGATGATCCGTGGACCGTGTCACTAGAAAGAAAAAAAAACCAATGATCTAGCAGGTATAAACAACATGGACTTTAAAAAAAAAGTTAAACATGTAAATGCTAAGCTATATAGCCCTAAAATGCAACATTTGTCTCCTACCTGCTGGATTCTGGATGCAGCATCGTCAAACGTTTAACTATTTTGGTGAAGCTACTGAGATTCATGACATGAGGAGTAATATAGGTGGGAAACTCAGAAGATTGATCCAACTGAGGACATACTGTCCAGTTCTGCTGATGTGAAAAAACACAAATTATATTCTTTATTGGGTCAAAAGAAAATATTCAAATGCTACTTGTTATAAGTTACATATTGCATTTGAAGTAGATTTATCTGTTTCTACTGTACATAAAAAGAATCAAGCACATAAATTCCAATTAAATCCATTTTAACACTCTTATGATACATTTTTGGAACTTGATGCCTTTTTTGTTTTAATTTGTATAGTGTTTTTACAAAGTGTATTGCTCGTTTGTGAGAAGTAAGAAAGCTAGCACACAAAATTACCCCCACACCCAAAACAAAACAAAAGCTATCTATAGTAAATTCATCCCTCGTTCATAAATTTTCCCAATGAGATAACAGGTGGTCCTATGATTTTATTGGCAGAGACATCAATCACATCAATGCTCCCCAAAAAGCCCCTATGAACCCTGCTCAGCTCATGTTAGTTAATAAATATACTACAGCTATATTATATTAATAGTTAAATGCTACCTTACTTCTCCTCCTTACTTCTGTTACAAAGACCCTAGGTTAATTGTAGACAGACCACTCTCCTGAATTAAAGACATGTTTCAATTATACCGACTTTGGTGCAACTAAAAGAAAAAAAAAAAGTAAACATTTTTTTTTAATAAAAAATAGATACTAAAAGCATAAAAATATTAACCCCTTGATAGCAAAGGTCCACATTCCTCACAGACTGTAAAGAATAACATGTCAGGCAGGGACTGAGACTAGTCAGACATGTCAGCCCACATATCTTTCCTGCCCAAGGGGGTCTTGGAAAAAGCATCAACATTGAAATGGTAAATCTTAGCAAACATATGCAAGGAATGCCAGGTAGCTGCTTTGCAAGTCTGGTTAAGAGAAACATAATTCCAAAAGTCCCAAAAAGAAGCCATTGTTTTATTCGACTGAACAGTAATATGCTCAGGTTACCCGCTACCAGGTAAGCTTTGACTTGAGCCAGTTTTTAAAGTCTTATAAAGTTAGCAGGGTCAAAAAAAGAACACAGCAAGCTTAATAAATAGCCAGCAGAAAGAGAACCTTTCAAGTATTTTACCTGAATGTCTAGGTTGTGTATAGTTTCAAAGATATGAAGCTCACTCAAGACCAAATCAAGACTCCAAGGTGGAGTTGCAGGTTTAATGACAGGTTTGATTTAGGTCAAAGCCTGGACAAATGTCTGCATATCAGGAATTTTGGCAATCTTCCTGTTGAATAGTATAGACAAAGCAGAAATCTGACCCTTAAGAAAGATGGATTATAATCCCTTCTCCAACTATCCTAGAGAAACCGTGGGATCCTTGGAATTTGAAAGGACTTCCACCAATAACTGCTAGTAGCAAACCTAGCCAGGCAAGTCTTCTTGACTTTATGATAAATATCTCTGGAACCAAGGTGTCAATCATATCTGACCAGCCTATTTTAGATAGAATCATCTATTTAGTTGTCAGGTAATCAAAGTCAAGGTCTGCAGATATTGATGGAATAAGGGACCCTGATACAGAAATTATGAGGGGCAAACATCACAACAGGCAACACTACGTCTGAACTAGATCTGTATACCAAGTTCTGTGAGGCCAAACCAGAGCAATCAAAATGATTGATGCTTGTTCCTGCTCCATTCTGACTATTACAATAGGGAAAAGCACAAAAGAAAGAAGATTACAAGTAAGAAGCATCTTCGTTGAATGCTGATTTACAAGTCTGCTTCCTGATTGGTAATTGTGGGAACATAAATGGTTAGGATCACATTGAAGAGTTTATGTCCACTTGATAATGCAGATTTCTCTCTCATCACCAAGAAGCTGTGTGTTCCTCTGTAATGATCAACATAATCCACTGCTGAGATGTCTGGATGGAATGAAATAAAAGGTTCCCGCATGAGACTGGGACAACAAGAGCCGTGGAGATCACTTTTAGTCCCAGACTAATTATTGGTATCCTCACCATACTACTTGTCTTCAGAGACATTCAGACACCAACTAGACCAGAAGACTGGCATCTGTCAACATCATTGTCAAATGCAGAAAGGAGGCCCACTGAACTAGGGAGTTGTGAGTCTGTCACAAGTCAAGGGTCTCATGACATGATGGAAGTAAATATTCTGTGAAAAAAACTCTCATTGATTCCGGCTCCATTGAGACAGAGAAGAGAATTGAAAAGCCTTAGATGAAATCTGGAAAATTAAACGGCATATAAGGCAACAACCATCAACTCCATGCACTGAGCCACAGTTGGTAAGACGAGTGTGGTTCAACCTGGCACAAGGTGCATAAAGCTTTCAACTGCACTTTAGAGTCATGGAAACTGAGTCTATTTTAGACCCCATAAAGGAGACTCATGTGGTTGGAACCAGAGAGCTCTTTGGTACGTTTATGTGGCTGACTTCACATGACTGGGAAGTAAAGATTCTATGCGCTTAACTGCCTGCTGAATGGATGAAACTTGGACCTGAATATCATCCAAATAAGAAGCAACTTAAATGATCTGTGTGTCAGCTACCTTCAGTAAAGTCTCCAATGCTTTAGTGGGTGCTCTGAGGGCTGTGCATGGCAGAACAATAAACTGGTAATCCCTGTCTAGAAAGGCATCCTTCAGGAATTTCATATAATACCTGTAAACGAGGATGCGCAGATATGACTCTTTCAGGTCTACAGTCAACATGAACTAACATTCCTGTACTAGAGGGAAAATAGTGTTTAGAGTACCCATTTTGAAGGTCGCTATCTCAGGAATTTATTTGGGAACATCAGATCCAAAATGAAAACCACAAATAGGTTTGAGTAGAAACTCACCCTGCTAGTTCACGGGAAATGGAAAAATCACCCCCTTTCCCTCTAGATCTGCCACACAAGATATTAAAGTGATGGTAAACTCTCCCCTTTTTAAAATCAGATCTGTAGTTTTAGTGATATTTTAGATGTAATAAAGATGCGCTATAACCTGCTTTTTAATATCGATATGAAATTCAAATACCTCACCTTTCTGTGAGCAAAAGGTCTGAATTGTTCTCCAATCAGTCCCCATATGGCACTTTTATTGTAGCTATAGTGTTGATTGGAGAACAATTCAAACCTTTAGCTCGCAGAAAAATTTACTTTTGAAGTGGGCGGCGGAGTGTGGGGTATTTGAATTTTATATCTAGATTAAAAAGTTAGTGTATCTTCATTACAACCGAGTAATTAAACTCCATCTAAAATACATTCCGGATCTGATTTTAAAAAGGGGAGAGTTTACCATCACTTTAACAACACTGTGCACATACATAGTCCTAAAATAAAGAAATGTCCAAATAGCGAGGGATAGAACGATGTAGTCCTGAATAAATTCCAAATGTAGCGTCTTCTAAGTTGATACTTCAAAGAGCAGAAGAAATAGTGCAACGTGGTTTCAAAGAAGAAAAGGAACCAGCTGGAGGAAACAGTTGCTCACACAGTGAAGCGCTATGATTGCTCAGAACTGGAAATCTTCTCCAAAGTGGTATTTATCATATTAAAAAAATATAGTCACTCAGAGAATCACAGAATAAAACACTATAAATTCACTTAAAGGAGTGAGTAAACAACACATATTGGCCCCTATTTATCAAAGGTGTTGCGGATCAGGTCCGCAACACCTCGCTAAATGCGGAGAGCAATATGCTCTCCGCATTTAACATTGCACCAGCAGCTCACAAGAGCTGCTGGCGCAACGTCACCCCCTGCAGACTCACGGCCAATCAGGGGGATGTCAATCAACCCGATCGTACTAGATCGGGTTGATTTGCGGCGATGTCTGTCCGACTGCTCAGAGCAGCCGGACAGGGTTATGGAGCAGCTGTCTTCATAATTTGTGTTTCTGGCGAGTCTGAAGACTCGCCAGAAACAGGGGCCCACAAGCTCCGTTCGGAGCTTGATAAATGGGCCCCATCGACTCCTAGTATAAGCTATGTTTCCATATTAATTAGTTTGTTATATCTAATTTTATATTTGATATATTTGATAAAATTACTTTGCAACAGTATATCCAAATTTAAATATATATTTATACTCATATCCTAATAAGACTGTTTGCTTCAGAATACATCATAACATTGAGAACAGAAAGAAGGAGCACAAGAGAGTAAAAAAAATAAAAAAAATTTTTTTTTTTTTACATTTTGCATCCTAATTCTGCTATATCTGTGGAGTGTACTAAGTGTGAGAAATTATTATGAAATACATCATAAATAGAGCAACCTTCCTAGTTATTTGCCTCTTAGTTTGGTGTCAAGCCGCTATGCAATAGCCCCAGTCAGAACTTTTGTACCGTATATGGCAGCTGGTATGGTAAACAGCAATATTCTCTTTTAACTAATTGACTCTTACAGCCCTCATCCAGTGTAGTAGCAATATCCCCAATAACTATCTCATAAGCTATTGATCAGTTGCGACAAGTATTTAAACACACAATATTTGGACATAAATGGTTTAACTTAATAGAGCTATAGATGGTCAAATAAATAGCTAACGAAAGTAAATGCTAGTAGTTGCTGGAGATAAGGTGATAGTCATCACTTAGGCTGGTTTCTCTAAAACATATATAGATACACAACAGTTTCCAGGGAGTGTATGTAGGGATATGGGATATATCATAAAGCTGGGAGAGCCTGAATGTAAAACCTTAAGTCTAGATGGGCTAGTAAACATCATACAAAAAATATAACAGGGAACTTGTGGCAGAATAACAAGACAGTAAAAACATAACGTTATATGAAGAGAATTAGGAACTTCAAAATATTGGGGGCAAAAGTCTCTCTTGCACTGTGACATGTCCCACCGTTTCACCCAATTCCCACCAACTTGTGAGAGGGGCAGCGCTCATGTCCAGCTCGTCGCCGGTAGTGCCATAATGGCAGTTTGACCTCAGGAGAGGAACAATCTAAAGGCCTCCTCATCATGGCAGCTAGAAAAGTCTCGCAGATGTCAAACGGAGTTACGGTGAGCAGCCTTGACTCAGCACACGATCTGACAGGGAGATTAGCAAGCTCCGATATCAAGGCTCTTACAAGATCTGAGCACGGCCCTGCTTGCGAGTCTTTTGAGTGTCCGCCAGTGCGTAGAAACATCGAGGTAGAGTCCCATCTTCCCATTGCTGAGGGCTTGTCTCTTCTTCTTTAGCTGTAGTGGGCTGTAGGGAGCGTAGTAGATTGTAGCATGCCGGTGATTCTGCTCCATGAGGCTCAGACTGTCTTCTAGCTTCGCTATGTGAGAGCACAGGAGATTGGGGTATAGCGAGACTCACAGTTGGTGCGTCTGTTATACTTCCAGCAGTGGTGTCTACAGCTTTACTGGCTAACGGAACCTCTTGGCCTCGGGTCATAGCTGTAGCAAGCACTGTGACCAGGTCGCACCGATGAGCATCCAAAGCGGACATTAAACTGTGTAACATATCCACAATTTGCTCCTCCATATTGCGGCATACAGCTAAGTCTTCAGTATGAGAAGGAGAGCACGAATGTTCCTTAAGATGGCGGTTCTTCCTTTTCAGCTATTGTACCGGGCTGAAAGAGTTCTAACGTTGATGTAGTGTCTGCCCTTATATTTTCAGCTTCGTTAAAGCGTTAGTTCTACCCTCCAGAACTCAATAAAAAGTCAGGCTTATTATATAAATCTTTAGTTTGCTCAATATAAAGAAATATTTAGATAAACATCAGGAGCTCTGAACAGATACATCTTGCTGCTTCGGCAGTCGGCTCCGCCCCCCTCTGCACAACAAACTTTTGACTGGAGGAAATATAATGTTTGATGAATCCTCCTTCTGAGTAGCCCTGATGGATTCAGTGCCAGAATGGTCCATCTCCTCTAACTAATATGATCCATATATGCAATGGTGCACTCTCCCATTATGGGCTAGATTACAAGTGGAGCTCTAATTGATTGCACTCCCGCAAATGGGCAAATGCGCCCGTTTACGGGTGTGCAGTAAATAAATAGCCATTACAAGTGGCTGGTTATTGCTACCGCGAGCTTGAATATCGCATGCACATTCACGTATTCCCCCATAGATGTCAAATAGCCCATTATCGCGCAAGCCAGATCTTATATTCTCATTTGCACTAACACAACATTAAAATATGAATATTTCACATTCCAATGTTTTCCACGGTACTCGGACAAATGCCGAAGCACATTTGTCAGTCAGACATATCTCCGAGAGACTATGTTCCGAGTTCAGCCGGCCTCTGGGAACCTAACTATGGTCACGTCTTGTGGTTCTCTGTTGGCCATTTGCCTGTCGGAATATTATCTGTCACACAAATGTCCATCGGATAACAGTCTGGCCATGGAACATATAGCAGTATATGTTCTATTTATTCGTAAATAAATATTTCTACATATATCTGTTGTTTTTTTGGTAAAATATATATCTATATCT
Organism: Bombina bombina; assembly: GCF_027579735.1. Taxonomy (NCBI): domain Eukaryota; kingdom Metazoa; phylum Chordata; class Amphibia; order Anura; family Bombinatoridae; genus Bombina; species Bombina bombina. The sequence goes on from NC_069499.1 coordinate 582,512,590, forward strand.
ATAAATCTATATCATCATATATAGGTATAGATATATACATATATAGAAATTTCTTTTTAGAAATACATAGAAGATACTCTGCATCTTAAAAAATGTGAATGTTTTAGACTCTCGAACCCTAGAGCTGTAAAATATATTCCAATAGCCACCTCTCTGTATCCCGTTATTCTCCCACAACGGTTAATTTATATAAACTTAAAAAAATGGATTACCAAAGGTAATGAGAGTGGTGCTCAAATACAGATGAGCTGGGATAAGAATAAAAACCACAGATAGATTTGTTATAAATGCATATTTTAATACAATAAATCTAATGGTTAAACGAGAAGACAAACAATTTAATCAATTGTGTCCACAATAATATAAAGTATACAATATAAAATCTCAGGTTTACCTTGCTATGTAAATCAATTAAAAAATATTGCTGAATAACAGTTGCTCTACAATTTAATTAAAAAGTCTGCATTGGATATAATGTCAACTAATGTAGGATAAACATGTCAATCAAATTATAATTGGTGTTGCACTAAATCAATGTGATAATCAGGTATCCAGTAATAGCTCTATACATATGATCAGTGTATCGATTATATCGTTCACTTTGTATAAGAACCGGGGTATTTATTTGTATCAACCGTACTTTGATTTACGGTGGTTACGTATTGGCTATTCTTAGCTGTATATCAGTATTGCCGTTTTTTTAAACGTGTGTGCACACTATTGGAGAAGTAAATCCCTATTCCCATCTCAAGGATATAAAACGTTTGTTTCCCAATTGTTATAGCAATCTTATGACAGTCTTGGTACGTTACTTTCTGAATCTTGGGTTACCGAACCATCCGTGAGCTAGCGGTGTTGTCCTTGTGAGGGCTGGTAATCTCAGCTGTGTGTATTACTCACATGCTCCATGGTAACCTACCAGAGAGTCGGCTCCTTAGAGCGCTGACATTCAAAATTGGTTTCCTTAAATTTTCTTGGAAGTTTGCAGAATCTATCAAGATCGATAGATATTTGTAATCCGTTAATGTGATATTTCCAGGAGTCAAATCTATGCGTTTCGGCTCAGTAAAGAGTCTTTATCAAGATGACTCCATTTTCTTTTTGCGAGCAATTTATACCCTTTAGCTCCGGAACGAGAATTAACCACTTACTATATTTTAAAGTGACAGGTACATTTAGAACGCTAACATTATATAAAAGTTTTAAATAGATTTTTATATAAAAAAATCTGTTAACTTAAAGGGACACTGAACCCAATTTTTTCTGTCGCGATTCAGATAGAGCATGCAATTTTAAGCAACTTTCTAATTTACTCCTATTATCAATTTTTCTTCATTCTCTTGCTATCTTTATTTGAAAAAGAAGGCATCTAAGCTTTATTTTGGTTCAGAACTCTGGACAGCAATTTTTATTGGTGGATGAATTTATCCACCAATCAGCAAGGACAACCCAGGTTTTTCACCAAAAATGGGCCGGCATCTAAGCTTACATTCTTGCATTTCAAATAAAGCTACCAAGAGAATGAAGACAATTTCATAATAGGAGTAAATCAGAAAGTTGCTTAAAATGTCATGCTCTATCTGAATCACGAAAGAAAAAATTTGGGTTCAGTGTCCCTTTAACAGTGCAATGTAAGTGAGGATGTGGGTAAGATGTGAAATCAATTAATATTTAATAACGTACTGATTTTTAAAACAGTTAATCTCTTCTCCTCGGTT